>NC_043968.1:25616970-25721970 GCF_902148855.1 Sphaeramia orbicularis | reverse complement strand
TCCATCCGGTTTGCGTTTAGTTGGACCATCATTTATGTTTCAACAGGACAATGACCCCAAACACACCTCCAGGCTGTGTGAGGGATATTTGACCAAGAAGGAGAGTGATGGAGTGCTGCGCCAGATGACCTGGCCTCCACAGTCACAGGACCTGAACCCAATCGAGATGGTTTGGGGTGAGCTGGACTGCAGAGTGAAGGCAAAAGGGCCAACAAGTGCTAAGCATCTCTGGGAACTTCTTCAAGACTGTTAGGAAACCATTTCAGGTGACTACCTCTTGAAGCTCATCAAGAGAATGGCAAGAGTGTGCAAAACAGTCATCAGAGCAAAGGGTGGCTACTTTGAAGAAACTAGAATATAAAAGATGTTTTCAGTTATTTCACACTTTTTTGTTAAGTACATAATTCCACATGTGTTCATTCACAGTTTTGATGCCTTCAGTGAGAATCTACAATGTAAACAGTCATGAAAATAAAGAAAATGCAAAGAATGAGAAGGTGTGTCCAAACTTTTGGCCTGTACTGTATATATATATATATATATATATGTATATATATTACAGTAGGTCACAATAACATCATGTGTCGTAAACTGTCTTAGTACAAAAACCAGCCACAGTAAAACCACCAATCACCTCTATTTTCTGTACAGTTTGTGTTGTCACTATCTGCACTAAAGTTCTGTTTGGAATCACCCAAACAAGGTCAGAACTGTTACAGTTTCGTCTGAATCAACAACCATTTGTGGATCAACAAACGGTGAACTTAGCAAAGACAATAAGATCACATCATAACTTTATACCTTCATACACTTATAGTCAAACTCAAGTGTAGAAGAAACTCTGTAATTTCAGAATCAAACTCCATTCTTTTCATTTAGAGCTGTCTCCAGTGGTGAAAACAACAACAGTACTTCTAGGTTTTTTTACATTGTCTCTTTCTTTGACTGTAAAAGTTGTTTCTTAATGGTTCTCACTCCATCTGATCACCCTCGGATTCTTTGGTTAAAGGTGCGTTAGTTTTCCTCACCATGGGAGACCAACAGAATGACTCACTACTCCTTCTAGTGGTCACATACTATAAGTAAATATATTCAATTTATACCTCCATAATCCAAAACATTGGCATCTTTGGCACAACTTAGAAACTCTTTATTTTAAACACTCTAATGATACTTTCAGATCATTTTTAAATGCTGAACAAATATATTAACACTAAATATAGGCCGTTTAACATCATGCTACGCTTATACAAATGCTTGTGGTTGCTGTTCAGTTCAAAAACTCGTTTACAAATCCTAATTCAAAAATGAAGATGTGATTCTGTGTGGGTTCTGCTGCTCCAGTTCTTGCACGTCTACACCGCTGTCTCCCAGGTGCGCTCAACTCCCCACGGTATAAACTGCGTCATATGACGTAAATTAAATATCACACTGAGCCAAAGGCGGAAGTAACATGAGGATTTATAACTGCTTGGCTGGAGGCACGAGGTGCACCTCTGAGAACGACCAGAGGCTCTCACACTGGGACTCATGGGATGGAGCCTATTTCAGGATCCATCACTCTGTCAGCTGCAAACAGCACCCAATCTGTCCACGTCCACCCCTGTGTGTATTTGTCACTAAATGCAGTGGCAGGAGGCAGGGCTGTGGTGATTTACCCAGCCCCACCACCCTAACTAAAGGTCTTAGAGAGAAACAAAAGCCATAATTTTCCTGGCAGCAAACAATTCAGCCCTCATAATTCAGAAACTCCACAGTGCCTGAAGGTTGTTTTGGCAGAAGGAGAAAGTATCACAGTAGACTCACATGTAAAAAGAGAGGATGTTTTGTTCTTTTGATTGATGGTCAGTGCTAGCTCATGAGAAAATGTGTTTTCTTCATAGTAATTTTGATTCCAATCCAAATTCCAATAACGGTGCATTCAGCAGAGCACCTTCCTCCACCAAGGCCCCACAGTCCTCTCATTCCAAGCACCATATCTTGCCGTGTTACAAAAACCTGAAAACAACCTCCACAGTTCCCCCCACCTTTTTTTTTTTTTTTTTTTTTACAGACCTGCTTTAAATTTAATGGGTTCGTCCTTGGTTGATGCTCTGCCCTTGCCCCAAGTTCCAAGTTCCATAAAAATCAATGCAGTACTTTTTACCTAATTCTGCTAATGGACAAACAACAAACACGTGTGGGTAAAAACACAACCATAAAATTCCTTTATTGACTCTGTGAGCCAAAGCAGTTCTGATCCTGTAACAGGTCGGTGTGGAGGGGGATTGAAATATGTACATTTTGCAAATCTCCTTAATTTCCATAAATGCACTTGATTATGTCGTGATCTGTAATATTATGAAACATTAAACATATAGTCAGCATAGAAGTGCATGTAAGAAACCCATATATTGATTTATAGGCAGTTACCTCAGCAAGAATAAGACGAGCTAAACAAAGACATCAGTGCAGGTGTTTTTTATGATTAAATCCTTCTGTTTTATTAGATGTGCTGTTCAGCTAAATCTCACATGGTCTTTGGTGGGAAGGATGCCACAAATATGAAGTTGGAAAGAGGTAATGGCATGCACATCCATTTGCTAAAATGTGTGCAGGATCCAAAAGAACAGTGAATAAAAAATTAGATAAGATCTGCACAACCTGTGAGCTCCCAAAAAGATATTTACTCACCACAGTGATGTTTGGGGCATCGACCTTTCATCAGACATGAGACAGGTCATACCACAGCTACTTATATAAAACCTTAATTGCAGTATCACGTAGCAGGTAATGCGTATTTACAGATATTTACAGTAACTTTTGAAAAGATGTGAATGATGAAATTGTCTTTAAATTCATACAAATAAGACTGTCAAGGGGCAATAAATAAAATAAAGTGTTCTGTGTGTTTTTCCCTCCCCATCTGCATGTGGTAACAGATCCACAGCGTTACTGCAATATACACATATTTACAAAATGTACATATTTGAAGCAGAGTAGAAAATGTGTCTATTTATCTATTTGGATGCTTTTCTATGTTGTTTCAAATATGTACAGACCCCGTGGTTTTTAAAATACTGACTTCTATCAAATGATTGAGATGTCAGTTAATGGTTAAAGTACATCATTTGATACAAATACCTCAATAAGCAGACAAAAATAAATAAAATCCAAATGTATAAATAATTAAACACCCAAAAATATCCAGGGTATTGGATACATATTTTTTAAACTTTGAAACATGACATCTCTAAATGTTTCACTTCAACACACTTCATCTGTGTGTCTGTGTAATGAAGCAATAGCATTAATGCTTTTTGAGCATTGAAAGCACATCATCTCTGATGGTAAGCTACAAAACAATCCTGGTTTGTGTTCAAACAGGAAAACATTGAATTTCTTGACACACTGTTTGGGCAGAAGCTGCATCGCTCCCCCTTGTCAGAGTGAAGAGGCCGGTGTCCCACATCACCATAGTGGACATCTGGTTAGGGTTTTGGCTGTGAAGGTCTTCAAAAGAACTGTCCCCTGCACCTTCTGGTTGTGTGGGATGATAATCAGGATCCTTCACTGGGTCAAAATTATCATTATCACTCAGATCAAAATCAGGGTCTTGAGGATTTTCTGGTACGAGGGCCAGAGGAGGGCACAGTTTTGCACCAGAGGATGTATTAGCATTCATGTAGTAGTGGTTAAATAAGTTAAAAAGTGAATTTAGAATCAAAAACCTCAATCAATAGTTCTAATATTAGCATTCCAGCTTTTCTAATTTACTTAAAAGGGAATAATCAGTTATGATAATCTTAATATCTTTCTAGATTGTTACCATGGTTACTAATATAAACTCAGAAAGTGTCAAAAATTACATACTAAGTAAATTATTTAACCATATTCATAATGTTCTACCACTAAATGTTTATATGTTTATATTTACAGCAATAGATGAACAGAGGTTTGAATTTTATAACAAATAATTAATTATTTTATATTGCCTTAATTTTTCTACTCTTACTATAAATCTACAAATCTACCATTTGGTTGAGCATGTTTTCAAAAATTATTACACATCTAATTTTTAGTTTTTTTGTGGTATCAAACAAAATAATTCTGTTTAGGAAGGCCTCTAATACTATGAAATGCCAAAAAGGTATTCATGTCTTTCATATTTTCACCAAAAACTGTCAAAAATGTCTTTAGTGACTTTCATCTTTCTGACTTCCTGATTGGAGGGGGGATGACGACTCATACCACTGACAATCACAGTGACAACCGGCAGATTTTTTTGGTATTACACATTCTGCCCATGTGGTAGAGCTGGCTCAGTTAGGCTAAGACAAGTTAGGTACTCCACATATTGAAATATAGTGCCTCAAAATGTGCTAAACCATATGGTCGAGCAAACAGGCAATTATGAAGTCCACATTCACATATGGGTAAAGAACTACATGTCCTTCTCCCAGAATACCACTGGTTTCCTCTGCTTCCTCGTGTCTGGGATCAGAATAAATCGGAGAATTATTACTGAGATAAATGCTGTAAATGTAAATCGAAGCAGTAATGAGGTTGGTGAAGTGCAGACTACACTGTTCCTTTACAAGACCATCACACAGCATGCACACTCCCAACCTGCGTGATCTTCGTATAATAGGGTCATAATAATGTGTTGGCCACTTTATGGGTAATTTCAGACAGGCAGCGTGATTGGACACAGATACTCTGACGGTGCTGTTACTTTCATCACGCACCTCATGCTGTGCTTTCTTCGTTGTTATGCCAACTGTTGTGGTAACTAAGGAAGCTGTTAGTGCTCTTTTTTACTATTTCCTTTTTTGTACTAAACCATGTTCGCTGAATATAATGCACATAGCAAATGAAGCTATTATACATAATTATTGAGCAGAAAAACACCAAAGACATTGTATTTCAACCCTTTCATGCACTAATTATGAGAACCTTACTCAAAAATTTTTTTCCGGAGTATTTTCTTCTGAAAAAAAAAAAATTAAAAAAAAAAAAGTAAATAAAAAAAAATAAAAATAAAATATATATATATATATATATATATATATATATATATATATATATATATATATATATATATACAGTATATATATATATATATATATATATATATATATATATATATATACAGTATATATATATTTATTTATTTATTTTTTAAATGTATAAAAAAAAAAAAAAATCTTATGAACCTATTTTTCATGAAGTTGCAAAAATGTCTACTCAGCTGAACACCACACGTTTAATTTTTGACACACAGAAACATGTATTTACTGATAAATTGTGTGAAAACTATGGGGAGGGCTTGTGATTCTGGGGGTTTATCCTCAGGAGAGATCTACATAATGTTACCAATTCATGTCAGAAAAGATATGTAGTGTCTTAAAACTTTCATAAAGATATGTATAACAAAAAAACAAAACAAAAGAACAACAAAATCCGTGATTATACAAGAGAACAGCTGTAGAATAGCTGTCCACTGTAGTGACCAGTATGCATGAAAGGGTTAAAGGAAAACCACATAGACACAGCCATTTCTTCATATTTGCTGCTGAGAAACGCAAATATACAAAATTTTTAAACAGACAATTTTGGGAAACATCCATTCATTCATTCATTTTCTGAACCTGCTTTATCGTTGCTAGGGTCACGGAGGCTATCCCAGCTACTTATAGGTACACCCTGGACATGTCGCCAGTTCATCACAGGGAAACATTTACTTGAAAAGATCTTCATTATTATCCTTTTGTCTGTACTTTTTGTGCCTGCCTCATTTCAGCATCTGACTGCTAAAACGTAATTTTCACAGACTGAACAAACAGAGTACAATATTTAGCTTTACAGGCTGGAGGGTGAATTTTCCATCTATTATGTCTCTTGCTTTACCATAGAGGTTGGACATTTCTGAATACACAAGGTAGTTCTAGTAGTAGATAAAGTAGGTGGCTCTTGAGTGGGTGGGTAATTGCTCTCTACAGAGACACTGCACCTGATATAAAGGGATAAGACTGAATAAAGCGTGAGGAACAGATTGAGGAAGAGGCATTGACCTTCTATGTGCAGCTAGGGAATTAAAAGCCCTTCACGCTGATGTGACATCTGATCTATATTATACACCGATGACAGCAGAAAAAAGGTTGAAATATAATGTATGGCTTTTGCAAAAGACTCTGTGGCAAACATTACTCATACTGATGTGAATAGGACATTTAATGAAAACTATTTTCAGCCATGAATTAAGACAAATTTGGATTATGTAATGCCGAATATCATTAATTGAAGGAGCTCCTACTCATGCACTTTCACTATAATAAATAGAAGAACTATGACGTATTACTGGAGCATTTCCTGCAGCAGTAATACATGGTGTTGGTGGAAGCAGCTGGAGAATTCATCCTTTTGGGTACTGTAGAAATAACAGCAGCACCAGAAATTGTTGAATTTACAGTATTATCAGTAAAAGTATAAAATGTCAGGTTGACTTACCAAGAGTCGGGTCGTACTCCCAGATGAAGCGCCTTGTCAGAAACCTCACCACCAAAGCTGCAGGAAACAAAGCAAAATATGTTCAGGATATGAAGGCAGCACAGGAAGAAATGAAGATGGATCTTCAATTTCCTGAAAAGATGGTGAAGAATTACAGGAGTTTATGGATGTTACATATTTTGTCTTGTATGTTTTTCCAGACGTGTAAAAAAAAAAGAAAAAAAAAACAAAACATCTAATCCTGAATCCACTGATCCTGATATACATATCCAATGAGAACTGTCTCCTCAACAGCTAATCAGCGGCAGATAACCCAGTAAGAGGCCACAAGATCCACTCCAGTACCCCTTTCATCTAAATGCTAATATGTATTCGATCAGCTCCACATCATTAAGACCTAATTCAAACAGTATTCAGGTTGAAGCATTGGTTCTTTTCTCCACATGGGATAGTTACCCTCCTCTTTACTGTGTCAGCCTTAATCACAAATGTAAAAAAAAAAAAAAAAAAAAAAAATCCCATCTCAGCAGGCCAGTGACTCACTCTCTTAATGGTTTACCATCAACAAGTAATCGGCAGCACGGAAATGTTGATCTCCTTCATCCTGACAGAATTAGAGAGCCATTACCTACAATATGTGTCTCACAGTCTCCAAACAAACAGTGTGTGAGCTGTTTAGAAGACAAGACGCACCGGTAAACAACAATGTAAACCAAACAAGTGACTGTCAACATACTGATGTGTATATTTTATTTTGGAAGCTGAAAAAAAGAATTAATTTGTCAGTTAAAATCTCAACTAGCCTTATACTCGCCCCTGTTTTCCAGCCTGTTTGAAGTCGAAGCTGAGATCCTCTCTGCTTTTGTCTCTGTTTTGTCATATCAGAGTCACTTTCTCCTTGACTTCTGTCCTACTATTTATGAAATTATTTTCCTCTTGTCCTTGATAAGTGAATGCGACAGACTAATCCATTTAAGACAAGAGCATCACGGTCCCTCACTGCAGGAGGTGTGTGAGTTCTTCTGTAACATATTTGCAGCTGTTTGTTTATGTTAACACCACAGTGTATCATGGTAGTAGTAATAGGCTTGACTGAGGCTACATTTACTCGTAGCTGGGCATTTTTATTTTTCCCCCTCTCCATTTTCAAACATGACAATTTTCTGAAAAATCTGCGTTTACACCGCCACATATATCTACACCGTCAAGAGCATGCCAAGCCTGTAGATGGCAGTGTGGTGAGACGATCGAGTACCATTAACCAATTAGAATCCTAAAAAGAATCACAACAAAACATTACTTCAATTATGAACCTAGTGGCGGTAATGCACCAATAAGCTGAATGCAAAACACGAAAAAGAAGAAGAAGAAGAATTGTGAACCTGTGGAGATGTAGTTTTCCTGGTTCTGGGACCAAACAAATCTGAGACGTGCAATCTACAATGCAAATGGCTGAGCCGGTGACTTTTTTTTTACCATCACAAACTGCTTTTCTGATGTGTCTGAACAGATGAAAAAGGGTTTGAACAGCTGCGGTCTGTTTTTCAATCATGTTTTGTCTTTAGTTCATATAGACCGCTGTGCACAGACACAAATAATTACTTCATTTCCCTTCAACTGAACTGGACAGAATGCATAAAGGACTGATTAAAAAAATATAAAGTATCAAAATGTGGAAACACCTCATAAAAGGTTTATTTTATAACAAGTAAATACTTGAAATACTGTTAAGCCAATGCAGTGGGCACGAGATGTTAATGTTTGCTAGTGGGAGGCGCCCTATTATCAGAGGGCCCATTAGTCAGAAAAGGGTTAGGGTTAGATTTATCAAATAAATCCAAACTGATTTTCTGACTAACTTTGTCTGACAATACAGTGGGCACCTTCGCTAGCACCAAACTTCCTTGTTTTCTCCTTTAATAGGCTACTTGTCACTCCACTTAGCAGCTCCATCCTCTATACATTTATCATCACATGTGAAGTGGTAGAATATTTCAGTTGAAAACTTTGACGTCTGTCCGAGCTCTCCATTTCCCGATGTTTACACGCAAATACATAACTGAGATTTGCCGAAATCTCCACTTTGGCCATAGTTTTTACAAAACATTGTTTTCTGTGCGTGTGCCCATCATTGTCGTGTAAATGATAGGCACAAACGCAAAGAAAAATCTCCGTTTTGCCAGATACCCGGCTACATGTAAACGTAGCCTGAGACTCACAGTCCTCAAAGAGTCAGTGGATTTAATCCCTGCAACAAACCAGAAATGACCAGATGTACAGGGCTGCTGAGCAAACATAGACACTACTGTTTCTACATGTTTGTCCTGGTGGAAGTCAAACATACAGATATTTGAAATGTTAAACCAATACTTAGACAATGTGGGAAATGCATATACATTTACTTTCAGTTCAAGCTTATAATTAGCCATGACAAGTATGCATAAAAAGCTATTATGCTGGTCAGAATGTCAGTGCTACATTTCATTATTTTCTTAAAGAACTCAAGTCAGCTGAGGACAATGTTTGATGAATACTGAGAAGCAAGTCGGAAAATGTCTCAATTTGTCACTTGCAGACATGGCATGTTTTTAAGTATAACAAGTGGTGCCAGGCACAACAAACCCCACCCCTCACATGTATTGTAGTTTATTTTGGCATCGATCCAGCTGATGTCATCATGTCTATGAGTGTGCTGATGTCAGTATATCAATTGCCTCTATATACAGGGTGGGGAAGCAAAATTTACAATGAACATTTAGTTATTTTTTCTCAGCAGGCACTACGTCAATTGTTTTGAAACCAAACATATATTGATGTCATAATCATACCTAACACTATTATCCATACCTTTTCAGAAACTTTTGCCCATATGAGTAATCAGGAAAGCAAACGTCAAAGAGTGTGTGATTTGCTGAATGCACTCGTCACACCAAAGGAGATTTCAAAAATAGTTGGAGTGTCCATAAAGACTGTTTATAATGTAAAGAAGAGAATGACTATGAGCAAAACTATTACGAGAAAGTCTGGAAGTGGAGGAAGCAACAAAAAACGTACCAAAGCTTTTATTAAAGCTCTCAAATCCAAAATCCTAAAGGATCCAACCAAATCCATGAGAAAAATGGCAACTGAACTTTAGGTAGACAACAAGACCATTAGAAATGCAGTAAAATATGATTTGAAGATTTAAATTCTCATGACTTTCAATAAACTAATTGGTCATACACTGTCTTTCAATCCCTGCCACAAAACATTGTAAATTTTGCTTCCCCACCCTGTATGTGCCAAGTTTGAAGTAAATTGAGGCAAAATTGATATTTTTATAGACATGTGAAATTCTGCCCATTATAAGTAAATGGGAAAAAGAAGATTTTAAAAATTCATAAAAAATTTGAACTTTGACCTACCTTTCCCAAAATGTAATGACATCTATTCCGGGTCACTGGCAATCTATAAACCCAATTTGGTATGAACTGAACCAGGAGTTTTGCTGCTAAAGTGTTAACAATGAAAGAAAGAAAGAAACCAAACCAAAAACAATACCCCTTGCCTCCCCTTCGGTGGTCGGGGTAAAGATTTCTTCTCCTTTACATTATATTGGGTCATTCAGCTGCATGTGCCTGGTGTGGGATAGCAGAGCACAGACTTGATATTAAAATGACTCTTTTTCTGTTCCTCATAAAGCTCCTGCTCTCTCTTTTCTAACTAATTTAATCTGTTTCATATAAAACACTTTGTCAAAGTTAATTATGTCTTAAATGTACAAAAAGCAGAACAGAGGCAGATAATTTGTCATGTTGAGACGTGCGCTTCATCTCCAGCCACATGTACTTTTCTTGGTTTTTCCCTAAATTCCCCACTGGGGTTTTTCTGTGATGCTTCTGCTACCGTGGCCTGGATTCCAGGTACACAGAACAACCAATGGGGTGTGAAGTCCTTTCCTCATTAGAGGTAACTGTATCTCCTGCTTTTCACTGCCACTGGAATAAATGTACACATGGAAGAGAGGAGTCTTTGTTAACGTGTGTCAGTATGGACATTGTGGCCCAGATTCACTACAGGTTTGCACAAGGAATAATGTGCACTGTATCACCATGCTGAGCAGATCACAAAGGCAGGTGATTCACAGGCTGTGTGCAATGAGAGAAAACTGATAACAGTGCAGCTTAGCAGAAAAAAGAACCCTTGTTGCACCTGTCAGTGATGTTTCTCACTGCTTTGCGAAAGCCTCATAAATCCTGTTTGGTTTATCTCTTTTACTATGATTAAAGGTTTGGTCAAAAATCTGGTCCTCGAGGGCCGGTATTCTGCATGTTTTAGATATTTCCCTCTTCCAGCCACATCCGGAAGCCATTACATCATTATCAGGCTTGATGATGAGCTGATCATTAATTGAACTAGGTGTGCCGGAAGAGGGAAATATCTAAAACGTGCAGGATACCAGGCCTCGAGGACCGGATTTGAATACCCCTGTTTTAAGGGATTCATCACTGGGTAATCAGACATGCGTCATGGGAAAAGGATTTCCTCTTTACACATTTTACATGAGATCAAATCGAAAATTCAGCTTTAGAGAGTATGTTGGAGTCTCAGATAAGACTTGTTTCTATGGAGGCTTTTAGAATAATTTGATTTGCAAATATAATAAATAGTGCACAAAACATGTCAAATAACTCAGCTCCTGTATCTCTTCACCAGAATTACTTGTTGGTGATACAAAGCTGCAGTCACAAGAATTTGTTTTCATTAATGTAGTAGCAAAATCCTCATATAATTGCAAGCACTAAGCCAAACAAAGGGGTGTTATTGCTTATGACAAACTTTTTATTTGTTGGATATAGAGGACTGTATGTTTTTGTATGTAGTCTCACTTTGATGTTTAGTTTTTCCCTGTGTTAACTAGGGCTGTAACTGTATTTACATTTTACTTGGCAAGTTGCTTCCACTGTAATATAAGTCTAATAATAGTTGAATTGTTCACATACACTTTAAGAGAAAGAATAAACATGTACTGAAGGAATTTTGCAACATATAAAATAAATTACATTTCTTTTTCTGTTTGCCTTTTTGTTTATAAGAACTGAATATAGCAAACACAGAAAAACTTAAATATATAAACTCCATTTTAGGAAATATTATTGGATCAAGATTTATGAGATGCAGCCAGATGATGTCATTGAAAGAGCACCAATAGAAAAAAAATGTCATTTCTGTTTTTGTTTTTATGCAGGGGAGTAAAGATAATTATCATTATTGTGTAAAATAATCCTTTCAGATAATCCAATTGAAATAATTGTGTAATAGCATAATAATATAATATATAATGCTATAATAAAATAGTATAATAATTGAGACAGAGCTGATGCTAACACAGGTTAGGACTTGGATGTTTATTCATATTCTTACATGTGCATTTACAGTGCATTCAGAATTAACTCTTTGGGCCATATCTACTAAAGGTTTGCGTGTATTAAATCATGCGCAAATTCATTGCACACGCAAAAAAATGTACAAACTGATTTACAAACAGTGCGCACTAAGGGTTGCGTCTTTCAAAGGTGCAAAATAGCGTGTCTGCATCCAGTTAGTACATTTGACAAAATGAATATGTAATTTGGGGCGTTTACACGCAGTTCTGCATGTAGTGGAAGGAGAAAACGTAAATATATTAATTTAGTACACGCAGAGTGACTTATCAAAACCGAAAGCAATTTGCTCATAGGAACTGCGTGTATATTTAACATGTCTCAAAGGAGGAGGAAACGGGTTTGATGCGTAATTGTGCACACATGGAAGTGGTTAGGAGACATCGAAGTGATGAAATGAGATGCAGAGGATGCATTTTTCACCCTTGTGTGAACATTTTTGGAGCGACGGAAGAAAAAATAATTGAGACGTATGCCCCCACACACACACACACACACACACACACACACACACACACACACACACACACTTTACAGGACTCTTTTCCACTCCTGATGATTGTGATTAAAAATACGCACCGACATTAGGCTACAGTGTGACAAAATTATGTGTGCCTGACAGTCATTCAACCCCCCCCCCCCACACACACACACACACACACACACACACACCTTTAAAATGAAAAATGAATGAATGAATGAGTCATGCAATACCTTCTATGACAAAACTCCTCCAACGTTACATTTCCGTGCATCTGGATCATTCAGCGCACTGTTCCCATTAGTGCTGGTGTATCCCAGGGCAGTTTTTACAGCGTATTGTCTCCAGTAGCTCACGCAAAACCCTCATTTAAATAGGGCAGTCTCCATGACTTTGCATCCGTCGTAATTTGTGCAAGCAATTTTAGTAAATCACCTGCAAATCACAGTTACACCCCACAAAATTTTAGATTGCGCAAGCAAATTAGTACATGCAAATTGGGATCTTGGTAGATCTGGCCCTTTATCTCTTAACACCATAAGAGTGAACTCATTATGCAACAAGTGATAAAAATCACTTTTGTTTTGCTACTGATTGACTGTGTATCTGACATTCTCAAAAGGCAAACTGATATTCCACATCATCACAACAAACACTTCTCAGAGTAAAAAAAAAAAAACTGACTGGGTTTTGTTGAACTCTCCAGCCAATCACACATAGTCAGTCTGATTGAGTGGGTGGATGCTAAATTTTCTTATTTGCATCAACCACAGTAAGTGTTAACCAAAAAACACTTTTGTTCAAAATGATCTAATCAGATTAGCAACCAAATGTTGGACTAATTGCAAACAAAGCAAGAGCAATTAGAGGCGCCCATGGCTCTGGTCTGAGCTGGCACTGTGTTACTCATTGAACAAACTCCATTGATTCCCTGTAGCCATCAGACGGACACCCACGGTTCTTTGGTCCCCTGTGGCCACAAAAACACCTCTTTACTGGTTAACAAGTAAAGGTCTCCTAGTGCTATGCAACTGCGGTCAAGTTGTGTGTCTATTGTATCTGTGTCACATTGGGTCATGTCACAGCTGTGCTGAGTGGAAAATCAGACATTAAAGGCAAAAAAACAAATATTCTAATTTGAAAAATACTAGGAAACTGTTCTAATGTGATCCCAGAGAGACGATATGAAAATAAAAAAGACAAACTGTCTCCAACAGTACACTGAGTTCTGTCTCCTGACTGATTATGTCTGCGCTCGGCTGAGCTGATTGATGTCCTCAGACCAGCTGTAAATTTGCTCCTTTGCTGGCAGGAAACACTGCTCTTCTCATATGTTAGCTACCTGAATAGGACTGAGGTGAATCATTACCCAGACGAGCTGTTTTCTGAAGTTTTACTGCATTTCTGTGAAGGGAAAAGCAGACAATCGCTGCTGTGTTGCCAGACAAGATGTTAGCCTTCACACACAATGTGGCCCTTAAGACTTGTGAAGAAGTAAGATGTTAAATTATAATACTTAAAGGAATCACTGTCAGTAAATGCATGTAATACACCACAATAATAAGTTCAGTTTGTGTTGAGTTTAAGACAAGACCATCTGTGAAACAGGCCTTAATCACTAATCAATATCATCAGCACTTATTACCAGAGACTTGAGACCAGGATTATATATGGACCTTTGTGTGCTGAGGTTACTGATTCATCATTTCCAGCCAGTTAAACAGAAATTGAGCAAATCCACTTGACATTTAAGTCCTGCCAACAGTGTCTTACACAGCTAGTTTTACTGAAGCTAAGGCATTAATCCTAAATCATCTGTAGAGTTTATACAAGCCGCTGGTCTAAATCACTGTTACCAAATGATAAATGGTCAATCGGCACAGTGAGGCTCAAAGAAAAGACACTGAAGGAAGTTGTAGAAGTAGGAGGAAAGATAAGAAATTAGACTGTTACTACTCAGTAGAGTTGCAAGAATTTATCCCATTGCAATTGCTGCGTGCATTATAAAACTGCAAATGCTGCAATGTGAAGGTTCAGTGGATATCTGGAAATATTAAAACAAAAACACATACAATGACAGCTGCTACACTTTTACACAAGTTTATGCTTGTAAAACTTGGTAAAAAAAAAAAAAATTTAAACAAATTAGTGCTGTCAGACAATTATAATTTTTAATCAGACTAATCACAGGGTTGCTGTGGATTAGCCTAATTTTGATTATTCACAATTAAACATCATTAATTTTTCATCCATATTAATCACATTTGATTTTGCATGAGCAAACAGACTCAAGAAAGAAGCGAATATATATGCACTTAGCGTGTTTATTAAGCACTTTCAACAACAATTGGAAACAAAACAACTTGAAATGAAACAACTTGAAACAACTGTCTATCTTGTTTTTTTTTGTCCTCATATTTCCATCCAGAGGACCAACGTGCTGTTTGGTGTCTTCCATCTTTATGGGTTGGTTCTGTCACTACCGGATCAACTGCCTATTTGTTCATGCACAATGGTAACTCTACTTGGACAAACTAACCCAAATGTGTTGACAGAGACATTCAAAGATATTCTGCGCTGCAGATGGGTTAATTGCTTTAAAATTTTAATCAGATTAATCATGATGATAAATTAATCCACGTTACCAAGTTAGTTTTGACAGCCCTGAAATAAATACTTATTTCAAAGTGATCAGGAATCTGTGCATTTTCTTTGATACCCAAACAAACAATACAAAAATGTTTCAATATAGAAATTGCAGAGTCCAGCACAGATTGTAAAGCAGGTCTGATTACACCACTCCTTATATTTCTAACATGAGGGTTATCACTATTCAGTGTGAACAAAGTTAAATAAATTAGATACAAAAGCGGCCAAACCACTTCCTGAACAAAGGTCAGGCAACTGTTCCCAGCCTCGAAGCTTTTCCCAGAGTTCCTTTCACCACGAGGCTCTCCCCGGGGCACGTCTACATCCCAAACCACCACCACCACCACCACCACCACCAAGCCCTTCTGGAAATGGTTGATAGACACAAATTATATTTGTCACTGTAAGGAAAGAATTCTTGAACTGCTGGGAGTGTCCACAGTGGCAGGGGAAATATTAAATCTCTCTCTGCTGCTAAATACAAATGAGATTGAATTGGACATCTCATCATCTGGGTCCCCTTCCAGATCAGATTACAACTCCCAAATCAGGCTCCATCCATATTTATTCTTAGATAAAATCAACAACCTAGAAGAAAGGATATGGGAAGTCTAAAGTGAACGGGGTAACAATAACACACACAAGGCAACAGTAAACATGTCAGCTCCCATGAGCGCTGGCGTCACTGTCTGGGCCAATCAGGAGCAAATAGTGTGAGCTGAGTTTCTGAGGAATTCATCCTCTGATTCAAACGTTGGATTCAATTCAGAAACAAGATGCACCTTCCAGAAAATACATTTATATGAACCATTTTAACATCATTACAACAGCGATTAGATAAATAACATTCAGTCTAATTTAGTGATCTCATCTTTTTTCGATGACAGTACAGCTCAGGTTGTCCACATCACATGACCCATCATTCGTCTACGCCTGTCGCCTCATTAAAGTTTGTGTAATCCCTGGTTCTTATGCACCATTTAACGAGACTCAAAGAGAATAGTAGCCCTCCATTTTCTGTTACACCTAATTAGTGATTAGCTAAGGGATAATTAATTATACAATGTGTTTTTAGAACCAAGATGCAAACAACATATTTCACTGAACAACCATAGAAGGATGCGGGTTTCATATGAATGCATTAACCCTTTTAAACCCCCTACTTCTGATATTAATTGTGTATAAAACCGAGGTAACGACTGCCTGAGCTATAGAAAAATAATTACTCAGACATTAATGCCTGAGTGCTGCCCAGGAGACCACCTGCTGTGGCAATTAATACATCACGCTTAACATCAGCATAAACAGCCTCTAGTGTGGTGGCACAAAACCTACAATTTGAATATGTTGTGCAGTAAAGACTCCCTGCATCACAAAATAGGATTCTGAGAGTGAGATTGGATTTGTTGTCTAAAGCTTCTTAGAAGAAATCAAACTGCAATTATACCATCAGGCATCACAGTGTTTTACTCTACTGAACTATTAAATTGTTTCCTTCATAAATCTCTAATGCAAAGGGAATTGCAGCAATCATAAGCAATGTAATTAGATTCACGGGTGGGATTTGAAAGACACAGCAACATAATCTTTGTTTTATACTGACTGATTGCTAAGCAATTACTGAAGCCCTGAACAGATTCTCCTATACACGCACTTGTATGAATGATGATACAGTGCTGCACAGTATTTTTTATACAACACTGAATAAAATAACCATATATGTATGTGAAAGGTGTTTTCAAAGTGAAGAATTAAACATTCATTTTGGTGTTTGCCTTAGCATCATAGTGCTAAATCATTTGCTTTTTTTTTCAGCCATTCTTCTGCCTTGTTTCTGCATCAGTCTGTGAATGTTTTAGCAGTAAAGCTCTCAAACCAACCATATGCTGCCCGTTCCGTATCAAATGTTTGACAATAAAGCTAATCACTAACAGAACTACCTCAATAAATGCACTCAAGTTTTGGATAGAACTCAAAAGTGAGGGCCTATAAAGCTCTGTGCCTCCATGATTCTTAAACGGCTGTGTTCACTTTAAATTTTATATGGCAAGAAAATGCCAGTTTTATGAACACCTGATGAGAATTTGGTTTCACTTGAAGAAAATACTTTAAAGAAATCATCCTTTTTCACTTTCAACCCAATGGAGTAAATCAGATACATGCTGTATTTGGAGCCTTTTCCTAAAAGAAATCACATGAATGTGTGCAATTTAATTAGTCTGAAACATCTGATGTTTTAAATGATTGGATTTAGATGACATGTTGCTGTTAACCAAGCAGAGTCCAGTATTGCACAGCCTCATATTTCATCATTAACACAGTAATAACTACCCTAAAGTGAGGTACACACATAAGGATTTTCTAAATCTGAAGAGATGTTTCATCTGTTACAGACCCCTGATGGTACTATGTGTAGTGCGCTCCCATAATCTGAACACAACTCACCACACACATAACCATTCTGTCCCACCACCGATCTAGAATCTAGTCCTTCAAACCAGAAATCTCACATGATCAAACGTGATCTGACAAAGAAAATAAAGAAACATAGCAACAACCAGAAAATACAACACGCAACATGGAAGAGGACATACAAGAGGAGGGAATGATGGTGTTCTTGGGATTATTTTTAACAGAAAAATCCTGAACTTCTGAAGTCCACCAAACTGTATCTTTCAGGTCGGCCATGCTTGTTTTTATTTACGCCTGCTTCCTTGTTCCTCAGTCAGCTCGCTTCTTGATTGGCTATATTACATTCCACATCACAATTCATGGAGTCATGATTCGGGAGTCATCGGCTTTCCCCACACACGAAGGTATTTAGTTGTAAATATTGAACAAGTTTCATATTTATGATTGTTGCCCTAACCCATTTCAGAGCTGATTATTGGGACAAATTCACTCTTAACACACCTCAGACCACAGGATAATCTATAGGATAATCTTATATGACATAAAATAATCTGGCGTCTGCCATCCTTGGTCGGGAAGGGATAAAATCTGGGCAAAAAAAGCAGTTATCTTTATGTGTGTGCCCCACTTAAGGTCCACCGAGGTTGAATAAAATGATCCCTGTCTGTAGGGAACGGTCTTTGAACGACAAATTATGTAGATACTTCTGCATGTTTTTCTTATCTTTTGTGACACCAGCACATCCTCATGTCTCAACAACAACCATATACATATATGCACAAAATTCATAAAAGTTGCATTTAAAGTGTTCCCTGTTTAGGCACAAAACAACATCTTTAGGGTTAGGGAAAAGAGTTTTGGGAAAGGACAAGAATTAGACATAGAACAAGTAAAAAACATAAACTTTCAGTAAACAGGACTCAAATACTGATCTCCTGTGTGTACAGGTTGATATACACTGTTGCCCATAAAGTTGAAATAAAATATTTTACTTCTTCTCATGAAATGATTGTGAGAATGTGATTTATTCTTGATAAATAAAGTGTAAATGGGACTCAGTATGTAATATTGTACCTTGTCAAAAGTGATTATTAATGTGTATAAACAGGAATAAAAAGAGGAATGTGTCTGAAAACAAAATTATTCCACCTTTATGGGCAACAGTGTGGTTTGATGTTCTGCTATTGTCGTACCCAATCACTTCCTTCTAAGACTGTCCTGTTTTAATCACATCATGTGAGTCCCATCGGTTTTTCTTTTTTGTATTTACTCATCCAAACAGCCACATGGTATTTAAACATAGGCTGCCGTAACCTCCTTAATGCATTGACTTTGGCCTGTGTGAAGCACTAGCTGTCTGTCTTATATGCTGCCTTACTTTGGCTTTAATACACCTTCAGTTGAATGTACTACACACTATGAAGATGGATATCTCTTTGTTTAAGCGCAATTCGCTGTATGTATCAAGTTTTCTTGGATGACAGTAAAGGTCAGACAAACTCCCCTCTGCGTCACTTTGGACGAGCTCCATGAACTCACAATGGCAGAGAGAGAGGCAGTCTTTCTCCTCAGGGCCCCGCGGCTCTGTAAAATAGGACACCAGAGAGGCTTTGATTTCAAGTCTCTGAAGATGCAAAGGACAGGAGCTGGCAATTGTGGGCTTAGAACAGGAAGGGCGTGAGGATTCAAACACTGCATTCATGCTTTTTCATGTAGTCCTTAACAATAGCACTACAGCGCTATTCACACAGATCCGTGTGAATAGCAGATAACGACTAGGATGCAGCTGTAACTCAACTATCATCACTGTGATTATAACATACAAATGAAGCCTGGCCATTACAGCTTTCTGCACCGTGGCTTTATCTGTTGAGTCTTCTTATAGTATTATTTAGTGCCAGTACATAAAAGCTTTTAACAATGTTACTAGTTTTAAAGGTGCATATTACACAGCATTTAATGAGAGGCACGGCTCATGTTCTTTGGCCAGTTTGACTACACCGTTAAGTCCTATGTGCAATTTAGCAAGGTTTACAAGGTTTTAAAGTAGGAGGAGTAAATCGTTGTAGAATAAATCAAACAAGCCTGAAAGTGGCTCTGGGTATTAAACATTAACCTGTACCTCGGCTGATTACATGCCCTCAGTAAAAAAAAACCCTAATGGATCCATCATGAAATTTTAAAAAGTGCCACTAATCTCTTGAGAGTAAAGTTGTTAAAAGCAAGGAGGGAAATAACCGGCAATGACTCACATGCTCAACCAAGGACAGCCACGGCAGAGTACACTGAGTGGAAAACGGACAATACGTGAAGGCTGAGGAGAGTCGGAGGTGTGATCTAAAAATAATTCAACAGAAGAAGTAAGCATGACTGCTCTAAGCCCACCTTCCTGTGGCACAATAACTTCCTTTCATAGCTCCAGCTCATCTTTGCGAGTATCCGTAATTGTTTTGTTGATATTTATCATGATACAGTCGTCAGAACCTTGGCTACCTGGACCTTAACTCCTGAAATATATCTATCTGGGTTATTTAAACCTGTGTGCATCTGAGCAAAAAAATGCCAGGTGAATGGAAGTACGGAGGAGGTTTGGACATTGAAGTAGGCGGATGGCCTTTAGAGAGGCAGAGGCTTTCCTTCTTCAAGACAAAGAAAACTCCAGCAACAAAAAATGTGTTCAGGCAAAACGACAAGTGGACATGGATGAATGAATATGAGCGGTAGGTGGTGTAGGGCGTGTGTTTTATGGTTATGTTTGGATGGATGGATGGATATAGATAGATAGATAGATAGATAGATAGATAGATAGATAGATAGATAGATAGATAGATAGATAGATAGATAGATAGATAGATAGATAGATAGATAGATAGATAGATAGATAGATAGATAGATAGATAGATAGATAGATAGATAGATAGATAGAAATTACAGAATATATGTGCTCTCCTTATACCTGCCTATCTGTTTATGTGACTTCATTCACCATAAGCAGAGCTGACAAGGTTCATTGAGTGAATTAATTAGAATTCATCAGCTTTATATCTTATTTAACCAGTTGAATAAGCTCATAAATTTGTAGATTTATCCAGCTTTTATCCTGATAAAAATGCAAAGCATCCAATTAATAAGGTCTTTCTTTTTTTTTTTTTTTTCTTTTCATGGCCAAATGTGTTTTCAGTATGCTCTCTACATCCAGCCTGTACGCAGGCAGAAAACAAACACCATGTCAAGGTGAGAGCAGTGTTCATCAGATTCAGCTATTACAACACAAATGTTCAAAGACCGAGAGTGCAGTCTATTATCAGTAATTATCTCTGAAAATCAAAAATACTCATCTTCAATCCGTCAGTGAAAATAATTTGACGTTGCCCATTTATCTCTGGCACTGAACACCATACTATCACTAATATACATTGGCAGGCTTGATGCTAACCTTTTGACATGCATTAAATTAGGAAAGACAATGGGAATGCTCTTCTGTGTGACATCAGTGATCAGTGACAGTAAACAGGCATCCTTTTTGAACTCCTTAATGACAGAAGCTTCATACAAGGATGTTTGCAGCTTCAAAGGCTGAGTTTACTAGTGAGTGGAAACAGTGTAAGGATGTAATAACCACTTTTACACAGACATCCCAGAAAAAAAGGTGAGATAGTGATCCCACCTATATGCCACCGTTGACCAATTCACATAGGAGGAGGAGTAACCGAGACAGGCTGGACTTTTACACAGCGGACCTACATTCCGGAATCAAAGGGGCAGTGATGCAGCGCAGCATATAGTGTGATGTATAATTTGTTAGCGTGGATACAGTCCTCTGCCCAAAGTGACATCAGTGGGCAGATCTCGGCGTCTCCCCAGTTCAACATCTTTCTGGTCGCATTGATATGTTTGTTTACTGTACATGGCCCGCACTCATTTTTAAATTCCCCTAGCGCAGGGGTCGCACACGCAATACGTCATCAAAACGTCACACCTTGGTTGTGGAGCTCTGTTACTACCTCCAGAGGTGTTACACAGATGTTGTTCCAGAATAAATATGAGATATTCCCGGAAAAGAAGGGCTGTGTAAAAGGAGCTAATGATTATGACAATCTGCACTAATACAGATGTGTAAAAAAAAAAAAAAAAAGAGCATTAATCAAATCATCAAATCATATATATTTATAAACAACTTTTTAAAATTGCTATATTTGGTATTTCTACTTTTAGATATTCACAGATGGCCTGAAAATATCACTGAATCGATTCATAACCCCAAGCCGATGTGTCACTGTGAATGTAAGTGACCACTAGAGGGAGTAGTGCGTGACATGTCGAGTTAAGCATGAAAACTGTTAATAAACAACGTTCAGAGACACAGAGAGTGACAAAGTGATTTAAAAAAAAAAACTAGAAGCACTGATTTCACCACTGGACACAACTACAAAAAAAAAAATTAAGTTTGATCCTGAAATCTCGGCTAAGTTTGATTATAAAGATTCCACCAAGATATGATGTTACTATGTGATGTTATTTCGTTTGCTAAGTTCACTGTTTCATGATTCACAGTACAGACCAAACTGTGACAACTGTGACTCTTTTTGGACAATTAAAAACATACCATTGGTATAGCTACTGACAACACTAACTTTAAGGAACAATTAGGGTGACTTGTTCTTTTAAAGACACAGTAGTAGCTTTTCCATTGGAGATCTGTGTAAAGCCTTACTGATATTTACTAATGTCAATAAAACAGAATTGCGTAATGTTGATTTTTCCATTAAATCTCAAATGCGATGATTTGTTTATTTATTATCGCAAGATAACACAAGAAGTTGTTCCATAAACATGGTGACAAACATAAATATTGTGTTGATTTACAGATATATTCATTGTTATTATGTATTACCCCTCTATCCCGTACTAAATTAAAAAATGATTTGGTTTGCTGGTGTGTCCACACACACTGTGCCATGTTTCTTTAAAAACTCGGAAAAAGGTCTTTCCATTGCAGTTTTGCATGATATACCAATTTCACTACACCCGAAAAACCACCTCTTGCCAGCACAAAAAAATTTTCATCAAAAAATGAGAGTTTTGGTGAAACTGTCATTTTTCCATAAGGCAAATTTTTATGTGCAAGTTATATTCACACAATTTGCAGGTCAATGGAAAAACAACTATTGATATTTTGACCGACTGTCTGAGTTTGTGTTTGAAGAAGAAAATTTGCTGATACTGTAACACATATTTGTGTAATCAATAAGCTTCATATTCGGTGAGTCTGTGGAGACAGCGTAAATTTGTGTGTAGCAGTGTGTGTGTTTTAGTGTGTGACTTCTCCCCACTGTTCATTGTTGTGAATGTTACTGCAGTATAACCCCTTTAATGAAATACAAAAGATAAACATCAGCTACTGTCATAAGTCTACTCATTTGTAATACTGTGTTTGCTGATTAGTCAGTGGCAACGTGCAAGACATCCAGTTTACTACTTCATCCCTAAAACAGGGTAATACAGCATTAGTACTGATGATTTTAGCTAGCTGATGAATGTTAGTCCAATACCATGTATTTTAGCTGTGTTTTAAAATTATACACAATACTCTATGTGCTTTATGGTTCTTCGGTAGCTATCTGCTTTTTCCAGTCGTTATTTGGTAGTAGGCATTCAAACTAATTAAATTTAAGGTTCATCAAAGCTTTTTATCGTACCAGTAATTGTAAAAGAAGATGGATTGGGGCAGCTTCATTCCAACCACAAAGCAGCACTTTTTAATCTTTATATTATATTACAATTTGGATTAAATCACAAAACATGTGCAATGTTCATTTTTTTCTTTTCCTTGCCCCACACTGGAGGCCATGGAACAATTTTTTTCCTTTTGATAGTTTTTATTTGCTTCTCTGCTCAGCTCTATGTACAGTTGCTATGTTACATCCCACTCAAACAAGACTCAATCTGAAGAATACATAGATTTTCTTTTCCTCTCAAAACACTCAAAGTACTTTTACTTGTGGTAAAAGCATAACATACTTCAGCTCCCACATTAGTCATATGCTATTTTTTTTTTCTTCATTCACACATCTGACCACAGTTGTGCTGTTGCCACTGTCTCCTTGACTGTTCACAAATACAGCAGCAAGATAAAAATAAACTCATACATCCTGCATGGATTTATACAATTAAAGCATTGAAGCCTTTATGTTCGGTAAATCTTATGTAACAGCTTCAAGTCACCGTACTGTACATACACTCCTCTTCTGATTCTGAGACATTGAAATCCCTCCGGTCGCTTTGGAAACCACTTGTGAACCTTTTCAGATCTCTTATCTAAAAGAGTAAAATCTACCTCTAACATGCTGATTAGAGGACTTGTGCTGCAGTATAATGCATTCAATGAGTCATACCTTTCGGCTGCTCACCACGTTCAACATGCAGAATGTAATCAGGGGAGTCAAATGGCCTGCAGACTTCACAGCTGTGGGCTCTCACAGCTGTCAAAGGCCAACAATGTGCCTGGAAATCCAAGCAGCATGATAAGCAACTGTCCTCCAGTAAGTGTGCAATGGGAATCTCTGCCTCTTTCTGTTAATTTCTTTGTGAAGCAAAGCAAAAAAGCCAACCCTACCACAGAGAGGCATACAGAAAACCCTGAAGGATGTTGAATCTCATCAATTATTTGATTACTTTCTATCATTTTCATTTCCTCCTGCAAACATCAGAGGAAGCAGAGGAGATGTACACCACTACAAGTGATGGGAGTGTTCATAACTGGCTGTGACATCTTTTAGCAGCATGTCCGTTTCACTATCCCATCATAAGCTGACAGTGTAATCTGTCAGAAATGATTTAGAAACATGCTCTTATCTTTTGCATTTGCTTTCTTAAACATGTGTATCGATAACAGCTTTGCTCTTTGTAAGACATGTTACATTAAATCACAAAGGCTATTTCATTTTCTCAGCCAGAGTCTTAAAGATATTCAGAATGAAAATTATGATTTTGGACGGAAAAGCTGCTACTTTTAATATGACAAAAAATGGAATAAGCAGTGCAGAAGCAACACAGTAATGGTCAGCACATGAGTGAAGACCACAAAAATGCATTTGGAGCATTTTTGTGGGTTTGAAATCTTTTTAGCTTTACATTTCATTGGTATTATGGTCAACACGATGGCACAGTGTCAGTCCCTCTCCTGCCTGTCCAGAGCTGTATTTCTTTCTGCAGCTTTGTCTTGCCTGCTTGCCCTCTGAATGACTGTTTATATCACGCTCCAGACCGACTCGTACATTAGGCTGATTCATGGTCTCTTTCTGGCACTGAAGGTGGTAAACAGGAGTATTTCTGAGGCCGACACATGTTGGCCCGCTCTTTTGTTATTGTTCTGCTTTCTGGCTGTCAGACAGGCGGGGGTGGGGGTGGGGGGGTGGAGCAGGAGGGCTTCTTGAAGAGCAAAGAGATGAGATGTTTTACGAGCCAATGCTTTACACTCCATAAAATTAATTTCCCAAAAGAACATCCAACTCTCTTCCAAGAAATATTTTGCACTGTTACTCATGTAATTTTATAGCAATAAAAGTCATATTTTAATATAATTTGAAGTGTTTGGTAGGACAAATACTGACGAACATTTTCTATCATGCTAATTGTTGCTAGGGATCAGTTATTTCTGAAATGTTAAAAAATTTTCTATAAGAACCAACCCTGTTCACTGTGAATGTCTACACCCTTCATATTTTTTGAATACTGGATGCCTGCTTGAACTAGTTAAATATAAGACATAAAGTAAACTGAGCTGTCTTTTTTTTTTTTTTGTAGTTGTTAAACATCACACTTGACCTTTCAAACAGTGACAGTTGCTGAAAACTCAAGAAAAACAAGAAAAATTCTTGTCACACCACGAGGAATTTTCTCTTGAAATTCATGATAACTGTTGTTTTTAGATTAGATCAGATGTTCTTAATTTATGTTTCTTATTTAGAAACCATGTTTTTTGTCAATGAATTGATTCCTTAAATATTTTTTAAATCAAACATTATACTTCATTTTCCAGTCAGGTTTATGACAACAGTTGACTTTCCACAATTCTTACAATGCTCCAGTAATAATAAGGTGTAAAGCTGTAATAAATGTACTGTGGACAACATGGTACAAATGGTAACATACTACTCTTCAGTAAATTACTGAAAAACCTGGCCAGAGATATCTTTATGTGAGCGTAAACCTGCAGAGTGCCAGAACTGCCACATTAAAGTCAATACACGCTGCTCTTTTTCTATTGCTGATCACTCTGCAGGAGTCCAGGACAGACCATCTCACAGGGCCTGGCAGCCCGTCCACTGATGCCGAGACACCCGGCAGGTCTGCTCCCATTCATCAGAAACACAGTTTTTATACCCAGCAGGGTTACAAACCAGCCTCTGAATATGCAGGATCACTACGAAAGCACAAAGGCACTGATTACAACCACTGGAAAATCCACCACCACCACACACACACACACACACACACACACACTAACATACAGGTATTAATGTCCAAAGTCAAGACGGAAAAAACAGAAATGTCCAAACAGTATAGAAAGCCTGTATCTGGTACTAGAGGGAAGAATAAAAACATCAGAATTATTTGCTATTTGTTTGTTAATAAGATATGAGTGACGGACATGAGTCACAACTTTAATGCAAAAGTACAAGTAAGTGATTTTTACTTGAGTTTATAGAAAACAAGCATGTTTCATTAGGATATGATTTTCAGGCTTTGGTTATCTATTGGACCACAATGCTTCATTATATTTTCCATTGTGACATATTTTACCTTTAGCAAAAATTAACTATGAAACAAGTGAAAAAATAAGCAGAGTTTACTAATACCCCCGAGCCAACACACAATACTTTGTCCCTCCTGCTCACTTACATATATCCTGCCTAATCAGTAACTTTGAATTTTAAATTAAAAATAATTATAAACTAGATTAAAAGTAAATTCTTTTCTTTTTTGGGTAGTTCAGTTAAACCAAGACAAACATTATTCGACCCAAGTCTTAACTTTCAATCTGATCACACTTTGTTTGCCCAGTTGGGTGAAAAAAACAGATGCCCAGCCATTAAACTGTGCACCGCACCTCTCCTGGTGGTAAAGAAAATATTTGTTGAATTTGAAAAGAATCAGGTGGATAGTCTTCAAGAAATGTGGTGGACAAAAATCTCAGATGGACTGATGGAAAGACGTGACTACTATATACCCCCACCTACCCTATGTATAGTAGGGTATATAGTAGTACCAGGAAATCCGTATAATTATACAGCTGAATAGATGTGATTTGATTTGTATTTCTGTTATTTTACTTTAGATGAGTATTTTTTAGTTATATCGTTTTTGTTTGTTTTTTTTTCCCTGTGTAATTGTTTATTTCCGGGAAGGTATTTACATAAGCCTTTTTTAGCTTCTATCCTCTCCTGCACAATGGTGTTACTTGCATGAAAATTGCTTTTTTTGTTTTTCTTTTGCTATTTATGATGTGAAAATAAATGAAATGAAATGAAAGATGTATGTGAACTTGCTAGATGAAAATCTTGCTTGACATCATCATTATGTAAACCTTATATGTTAGCATGCTAATCCTGCAGCTGCTGTACCATAGGCTCTGGATCTGTTTAGACCATTGTATTAGCTAATTGCTTAAATTCTATATTGTTACACAAAATGTCATTTCAAAGCTAAGTAGGTAGGTGGGTTGACCTTGTGCTCTGCACACACAATGCTTCTTAGCTGAAAAGATAAAAATGGTGCAATTAATACAGATGGATAAAGTAAAAAAAAAAAAAAAAAAAAAAAAAACAGCACTCCAACACTAAACTACAGAAAGGACAAAAGACTGAAAACCATTTTTTAAAAACAGTGGTTCATTTTCCCTCTCTAGCTTATTGTGCAAGGAGTGGGTGTGTAATGTGTGGCCTGAATCCAGATGTTTTCCAATTTGAGGAGAAAGATGATTCATTAGCATCTGTGGGCTTCCACTGAAGGGCTATGTTTAGATAAGAGCTGTTCTTTGTTGAAGGGATCAGTGGGGCTACATGAAACATCAGCTGTGACATCAGTACTTTCCTATTGTGTGTCTCTTTTTATGCATCCGGGGGTCAGAGGGAGGTTTTCTTTGCAGGTGAATCAAACATCCAAGTGAAAATCAACTGTCCATGTGAGAAAGGGTAGCTGAGGGTATTGAGAACAGCCTGTCAAGTTGACTGACATGCTTTCAAATGTGATTATGAGTGAGAAGACATGCAGGACTAATAATGCACATCTTATTTCAGGAAGAGAAAGTGCAGATTGGTGCTTCAACATTTCAATTTCATAAGCAATAACACCATCAGACACCATCAGCCTGACTACAATCTTTTGCATCTGCACGAATTTTAGCCAAAGGTTATGAACTCCTTAGTTATTATGCTTTTCAGTGCATTGTTTTTGGGTTGACCTCCACTGGCATTTTAATGACCTGCTTCTGCATGGAATCCCAAAAGCATATCTTTGAACAGCTGATTGCAAAGAAAAGCAATCTATCTCGATTTGCGGCCGGCAGGAAACATATGGTCTGTGTTATTGTGTTAGCTACTGGAGAAAACAAAGGGCACCAGCAGAAGCCGAACCTCTGCAGCTTATGGAGGAATGTTGAAAGAAACGATAATGACTCAGCTGATTTATCTGTGGGAGTAAAGGTATTTAAGCCAGACCGAAAACAACCACCACTACTGTAATGCTGCGCACAAACTGAACAGGAGGAGAAATTATGGAGAGCATAAAACGTCTGACAAGATGATGGAAGAAAACATTAGAAAGCAGGAGTCGCATTGAGATGCATGGTTGAAATATAGATGAGTCAGAAAGCAGAAAAACACGCTAAAACCAGCAGTTATTCAGCAGCCAAGTTTAAGTCTTTAAATGAAGTCTGTAAATTATTAATCTAAGCACAAAAATAGGAAGGCTTTCACATCAGCCCTTCTCCCAATAGACAACTTTGTTATGGTTTATTGAAGTTCAAATAAACACATGTAACAAGAGGCATTCCGTGAAATTAAAAATGTAAAAAAGAAAGAAATTGAATTATGCCAAACAAAATATAGATGAAACCTAGACTGTTGGATAAAAGCTCTTCACAGGGAACATTTATTCCCTGTGGTTTTCTAAAGGGCATTAGATATTAGGTCTAAAATAGTACATTCTTATGACAAAAACACTTAATTTTCACACGGGAATTATTAAAGTCGTGTCCACTGTGAAACATTATCAATCCAGTATCGATACCATAGTCTTGTACTACTACTTATTATACTGTACAAGCCTAGAAAGATGCATAGAAGAGAATATAACAAGACTTAGGAGGAGCCTTTGTGCATCTAAAAATCGGACAAAATAAAACACAAACAGTATCTCACCTGATTTGCCCACCCCCGCTCTGCCAAAGATGGCCAGCTTCACCTCCGGGCTTTTGGCCATGACAGCAGCTGCAGCCAACAAAGCTCAGCGAGCCAGTCAGTGTTCTCCGCGCTCAGCCATCCATCCTCCTGTCCACACAGGAGGAAGCGGTGTCTGTGGAAACACACAAGACAAAATCAGAAATGAAACTTCTTTTCCCACACCCAGTCGTATGGAGAGGAGGAACAGCTGACCTCATAACTGGGATTTTTCATGCAGGTGTGTGAGAGATGAAAAAGGACGATAACAGAGCAAAAACAGGCAGATCAGGAGAGGGATAAAGCACGCAGAGAGATGACACTGGCCATTTGAAAAGAAAACAGATCGACAGACTGATGAAACAGCAAAGCTCAAGCCTGTTTAGAAAGAAAACAACCCGCTGTGATGTTTTTTCACCAGGTAATTGATCCTGGACTTCTACCCCTAAACACTCTGTACTTCTGCTGGCTGGTTCTCCAACGTTTAATCAAAAACAAGCAGAAAGAGATGAGAATCTAATTGAAATCTGTACTGTGATAACTCTAGACTTAGAAAGGAATTCTTGGATGCACGGACTCTGGAGTTGTGTATTTCCAAGTGTCAGCATCACTGAAAGAGCTCAAAGACAAAAAAGGCAGAGACTTATGTTTTCATGAAAACAATGGCAGCAGCTTAACGTGGACACATCCTCTGACTGTAGTGTCGCAGGGCTGAAAAGTATGTTTTTATTCAAGTTAAAATAAGTCATGTGGTGTTATTACTTGCAGTTCAGTGTGTTTTAGCCTATACTGATGAGTTGCTTTAGATTAGAGTAGAATAGAATAGAATAGAATAGAATAGAATAGAATAGAATAGAATAGAATAGAACAGCCCTGCGATGAACTGGAGAAATGTCCAGAGTGTACCCCGCCTACGCCCATAAGTAGCTGGGATAGGCTCCAAGCAACCCCCATGACCCTAGTGAGGATAAAGCGGGTTCAGATAATGAATGAAGAATAGAACAGAACAGAACAGAACAGAACAGAACAGAACAGAATAGAATAGAATAGAATAGAATAGAATAGAATAGAATAGAATAGAATAGAATAGAATAGAATATCTTTACTGTCATTGTACAGGGTACAACAGATGCAATGCAATCATCCTAGGGGCCATAAAAAAGTATAAATAATGCATATAAAAGAGAATAAAAACTAAAATATAAAAGAAAAAACACCCCGATGGCATCAATATCTAAGAAAAAAAGCAGCATAAAAAAGTGTTACTAGAAGTATAAAAGACACATAAAACATCATCATATACTCTGGACAACATTCAGCATTCCATACAATTAATCAATGTCCAGCAGTATTCAGTGCAATTAAGCTTCTTCTGTAACTTTAAGCTTCACTTGCACACATTTGAGACTGAGTTGTGTCATATGAACACAGTTATGTATAAAGATTCAATTTTCACCATGAAAATCTAACTAAAAAGTTTAGTTAAACACATACATTTACTGGTGAGTCGTTCTGTTTTGTGAGACAGAAAAAAGAGCATAAATTCACCAAACATAAATATGGCAACTATTGGGAACAAGTACTTCTCCCTGTTTCTTGCTTCATAATGAGCAAAACTGTGTGGGAAAATCCACTGTTTGGTAAAGCTAAGGTTTTAATGCAAACAGCACTTCCTGTAACTGTTTCAAATTAACACCCGTCTGGTTTTCCAGTGAACTAGTCTAACCAGAGCAGACTAAACTAGTTTCCACACTTCATTAACACTGTGTCAGAACATAGGCTTGGTACAGTCCACTGCTGTTGTGGAACAGAGGTTCTTTAAAAGAATCACACTCATCTTGAGAATGTAGGTGGATGGAACATGTGTATGTGAAAAAAGTTTGTGGTACTACAAAATGCCACGTAAAAGTTGTGCATCTTCATCAAAATTTCCTTTTTTTGCAGCTCAAAGGCTGTTCTTTCACAGGGTGACTTATAACAGCAACATGTAGTTAGAGAAAAGACGATCAATGAACCACACTTTATCTTGAAAATACTACAGGAACATGTTGTGGAAAAACTGTCAAACATATAAAACTCTACTTGTCGTTCTTGATATTGGCCACATTTCTTCACTAAACTTAATGTTTAATCAGGAGCTGACTAGGCTTGAATTTGTGGCAGATTGAGCTGCTGACTACCACTCATAACTCACCTTCACTGTCAATGAGCCCATGAACACACCTAGTTCCCTCACAGTATAACTCTTACACAGATCATGCTAACATTTTGACTTCTTTTAGGACAACTGGGAACTTAGTATGTGTGTTTATGTTCATGTGGCTTCATGACTGACACACTGATTACAGTCTTGTACATCTTGTTTACATGTCCTCATGGACCATTTTTGTGTTTTGACTCATATCTAATGGCCTTCACCAGAGGTTTGAAATTTGCTGATAAATTCCCTCCTTATATTGACAAAAATACTGGCACTCTGTTACAATAATTAGGTCGTCTTACACACTTGGCAAAATCTACCCACTAATGAGGATCACAAGATGTCTCTGAAATCTAGGTCAATTAATTGGAAGTGGTCTGCGCTGAGATTTTTGGTTACACAGTCGCAGAAAAAATTATCAGACCACCCCTGTTTTCTTCAATTTCTTGTTCATTTTAATGCCTGGTACAAGTAAAGGTACATTTGTTTGGACAAATATAATGATAAAAACAAAAATAGCTCATAGTAGTGTAATTTCAGAGCTGATATCTAGACATTTTCCATGTTTTCTTGATAATAACCAAAATCACTTCAGTTTTTACATCACTATCTATGGCACTGTACTGACAAAAACAGTGCTTTTAGGCATTCCATGTTTTCTTTTCTGTCTGTTTTAGTCACATGATTGCATATCCATTGTTTCTGATGATTTTCGATGGTCTATTAATTTTTTCTGCAACTGTAGATTTAAGTGTTTTAGAGCAGTGGAACAACAGTGTAGCAGTCAGTTTCTAAAATACTGATGACTTTGTTAGTTTACAATGTCCATGAGTCTTAAATGAAGTTAGGTGAACATATATAATGTTAAATCATGGGATTTAGGGATGCACTGATTCTGATACCAGTATCAGGCACCAGCTCCGATACTCAGCGTGTGTACTTGTACTCGTACTTGTAAAAGTAATCTAATGCCACTTAAGGCAGCGTGACATTCACAGTTCAGTGCAGCAGGTACACGGTGGTGAAATCATGTGTGGGGAGTGTGAAGAATGTGGAGATTTTTCAAAATAAATGATGGTGATAAAAGTAACGCTGACTGCAAGTAACGTTAAAGACACAGACAGATACAGATGGAGCATTCTGTCCGTCCTCTGTGTACATTCCATCCGTTTTCCAGGGGCTGGCAGATGCGTACCCAGATGAAGAATACCACCAGGAACCGTGGAGGTGGAGGATCTGTTCAAAGTGCAACTGTGTGAGTTAGAGAAAAACTACTGACAGATATACGACAACTACTCAGGGCTCGGCTGATTTCCGTTCTACTTATTTTTATTTATTTATTTATTTTATTTTTTTTCTTCTAATTGGGCTCAGCTGGCTGACAGGCAGCTGTCTGTACCGATAAGGCAGCAGCCGACACCAACTGTACTCCCAGTCATCATTGCCCATTTTTCTAACACCTTTGCTTGTGTAACCTCTTTTATTTGGACATTTTACCAGGGAGTATCTCACACTACTTTTTTTTTTTTTTTTCCCTACTTGTCTTGTCCAGCGTTCTAACAGTAGAATGGTAGTCTGGTTCCTTTTGGTGCTGAACAAATTTGCTTTGCCAAGGGTAACTTCATAAAGTATATGAAGCGCCCTTTGATATTCTACTGTGTTTATTATGAGTTTTGTTGAACCACATTTCGATGCCGGACCTGACATGGGGGGTGGGGGTGGGGGGGTAGAAGAAGGGGAGAGAACAAGAGAGAAGAAGGTGGAGAAGACCCTCACAAGAAAGTATCAACAATACAAACAGCAACAACCATGGAGACAATTATAATGGTGACAATAACTACAACCAGAACTGCGTAAACTGGGCTACTTATAATACTATGGGGGTACGGAGTGGAGGTGAAAATGAAACTTATCGCTCATTTCTCTTTTCTCAACCTGCTGAAGCTTTGCTTTTAAACCTTACCAGCGAAAATGCTGCAACATAGGTATCCACATTAGTGTTACCTCTGTCGTCTCCATGTTTGTTATTACTGACTTTCTTCTTCTTCATAAAACTTTACTCTTCTTCATGGTATTTGTCCAGCACAGTTAATTAAGAGCAGCGCCCCCTGTTGGATTGATTGACAAATGCTCATTCCACCACATTAAATGTCAGTAGCAGCACCTTGTTCCAGTCAGACTAATGACAACGACAATAAAGCACATTTACAAAAGGAGCTAAGAACTGGAATGGTATTATTAAGTACTCATATCGGTACTCGGTATCGGCAACTACTCAAACGTAAGTACTTGTACTTGTACTCGGTCTGGAAAAAAGTGGTATTGGTGTATCCCTAGTGTTTACCTGACGTTTCAGACATCTACTTTGACCCTTCTGTATTTTTGTACGGTTCTGCCAGTGAAGTTAACGTTGCCAAAACTACTGGCTCCAACTGTCTGATCGCTTACACTCTTTGATGTCTCTCTATATCTTTTAACATCGAGACAGGATGCCGTGTCTCTGTTGTGGGAAAAAAAAGTAGATCCTAACCTGCTAATCCAATGTATTGTGTTACAGTGATTAAAGCTGAAACCAAGATTAAAAAAAAAAAAGCCTGGAAGAGAGTTGAAAACTGATCACACATTTAGCACACCCTGTCTGGTTCAATAAAGACAAAAAAAAAAATGTGTGTCCTAGAAATATGTTAGCCAAGTTCACACTGCCTGAAGTTATGAGGTGGCAAATGTCCAGCGTTTTCCCTCTCTATCCACTGCAGACAGTTTAAGCTGGCCTTCTCCGTTTTACTACCACTCGTGTCCATATATGGTGCGTCTGTGTGCCAGTGCAGCGTGGCTCGGGTGGAGGTCTCTCTCAGCGTGGGTCATCATGGCAGCCGTCAGTGTTTTTAATTTGATTCTTAATAATGTTCACTCCACATTCCTACCAGCCAGACTCTTTGATATTAACAAATGACAACAGCACCATTTATTAGAACCTTCTGGGTTAATAAAGACTGTCACCTGGACAAGGCTTAGCTGTTAACCAGGGACAAATTGACAAGAAAATGAGACATTCCACACAATGCATGTACTAAAGGCTCGTATAAACAGCGACTTGTTTCATTACAGGAAACTTTTTACTCTTTTTTTTCCTAACTTTTTTACCCTTTGCATGTTTTGCATCCAACACATAACACTGTAAGCAGACTGTTGCGTTTGCTCTCTCTCCCACGCAGCACAAATAGCAGGGAAACACCAGAATGAGCAGGAAGAGGAACACACAAGCCACATCTTCAACATGGCAAACTCTTTTGTTTCCATTTACGGCATCCATCACCTCCACCCATCATCCTGTCACGGTCATGAAATGAAGTCACAGGATAAACAGCGTCATTGAGGTTGAAGTGGCAGCTCCAATCTACACATCTGGAACTTTGTATTTCAGCACAGAGAGAGACATGAAGGATAAAAGGAGCTCATTGTGACTGAATACTGACTGGTCCATACTGTGGATGGAGGCCAAAAATAAAATACCACAGTCCTAAACTGTCAAGCAATGAAAAATGGGATGTCAGACTGTGATGTACAGCAGTAGTGGGCTGTGGATCTAAAGGAACAGGGCCAATATTTAAGAAGTTATGACATGTCGACCACTTCACCTGTGATACTCAGACTACATAACCCCACACCTCTTTATCTCTGAGTGTTAGTTATAGAGACATGACTAGGGGTGTGTACTGGCATGAATCTGGCAATGCGATAGAAATCACAATACTAGGATCACAATACGATACATCACAATATATCATGATACTGTTAAAAAGGCAATTTTTTGTTTGTTTCTTTTTTTAAAATGATTATTTCCTGGAAGAATTGAATTACACCAGAAATATGCACAAATACTAAACACATTTTTATTTGATTACAACAGGATCTAATGCTATATCACCAAATTTTCCTGTTAAAACTTAAATTGTGTTTTACAGACAATACAGATTAAGATCCTGCTCAATTGTTCATATTCTATTAGTTCATAACTAATATAACATTATTTTTGTGCAATCTCAACAAAGGAACTAACATCTGCCTCTCTCACGATACGATATATCACAACATATCACGATACTGTTAAAAAGGCAATTTTTTTGTTTGTTTCTTTTTTTAAAATGATTATTTCCTGTAAGAATTTAATTACACTAGAAACATGCACAAATACTAAACACATTTTTATTTGTTTACAACAGGATCTAATGCTGTATCACAAAATGTTCCTGTGTTAAAACTTATATTATGTTTTACAGATGTTACAGATTAAGATCCTGCTCAAATGTTCATATTCTATTAGTTCATAACTAATATAACATTATTTTTGTGCAATCTCAATAAAGGAACTAACATCTGCCTCTCTCAGACAGTAAAAAGTGCTTTTAGGATGCTTCAAATAACCATTATTTAATAAAATAGTGTTAAATAATTATGAATAAGATATAAACAATAAAGAAAACCAAAAAACAAAAATGAACCTCCTCCATATCTGCATTTAAATAAATACCTAAAAATATCAATACAGTACTTTTCAATATTGATACAGTATTGCGTAATGAAATATCGTGATATATTGCAGAACCAATATTTTCTAACACCCCTAGACATGACATCACATATTTGTAGATGTGCGCAAATTTTTTTTTTTTTTTGAGAGGGGGGAGGGTTTGAACAAAGATAGAACTATTTTTAACGCAATTACATATTTTGCAGTGATGATTCAACCAAGAGAATTGCATCAGGTATGTGACATTATCTGCAATGAATGTCTTTTTTATTGCTACCAGCTGAATCCCCCTCCCCTCACCCTGCCCTGAGGTGGCCACCATCAATGCAAAAGCCCCTCATTAGAGTTGGTGTTGATTTTGACTATTCTTGGCTTTTTAACTATAGGAATATTAACTCTGGTCCATAGTCAAACATACGTGACAATAATGCAGCTTAACTGGATGCCAACTGTTACACAATAGAAAAAGGAATTCTGTTCATCCCTCCTCTATAGAGTCAACACACTGCCTCTGTAGATACAATAAAAACTGAACAGTTTAAGGCAACCAAAGCACAACGATGCTTTTTTCTGTGTGATTTTGTGAATGAAAACATAATCATGAATATTATATTCCTTTTGTGCAACTACATCCTCCTAATCCCTCTAAATCTTATGCACTAGAGAATAGACATCTTACCCTCTGATGGAATTATTAGCCAGAAAGCTCATTAGTAAAAAAAAAAAAAAAAAAACAGAAAAGAATAAAGAAAAATTGTGAAAATACTCCTTGAAACTGTGTCAGACTGATAGTTAAGATGTCAGGGAGACACTAAATCTTTTGAAAGCATAAAAGATATAACTACTCAGTTTCCTATAAAGTTGGAATAAAAATATTCTTTGCTCTTCTCATGAAATGATTGTGACACTGTGATTTATTCTTGATAGATAAACTGGAACTGGAACTCAGTATGAAATCATTACACCTGATCAAAAGTAATTACTGATGTGGATAAGTAGGAATAAAAAGAAGAATGTGTCTGAAAACTAAATTATTCCAACTTTATTGATAAAAGTGTATATTGCTTAAAAACTCACTCTTAATCCAATATAGAGAGAAGCTGATGTTATTCAAGGAAAACTACTGCTTTGTGAAGACTGAGTGAATGCACTGCTATAGAAGGCTTCTTTCAAAATGCACTTGTGGCTACAACATGTTGGACCTGAAGACCTTACAGTTATATTTTATTTTAACCGTGGACCTCTGCTCTACAGGGACATGATCCAAACTGTCCAACAGGGCACGTGTGTGTGTTTTTTTGTTTTTTTTTTTTGTGTGTGTGTTTTTTTGTTTTTTTTTTCCACGAAGTGCCCAGCTGGATTTTGTGTCATTTTTACTCCGAGAGATGAATCTGGGTGGTGGTGCTGTGGTTGAGGCAGATTACAGAGCTCTGAGCGTCCAAACCATGGGAGGAGACCTGCTGCACCACAGGCTATAGAAAGACAGCAAACCACAGGCCTGTCATCAAAATACATCCAATGAACTGGTACACTGCCTCTGGAGGGAAACCAGTGAAACCAGTGACACCGGTGAGAATGTGTGAGTGAACGAAAAATGGATCCACTGTACGCGCTTTGAGTATGCCTTCGTAGAAAACCTCTATTTAAATCTAATCCATTATTATTATTATTATTATTATTATTATTATTATTATTATTATTGACAGGACATTAGAACAATAACATATTAACCCATAAAGACCCAAACATCCACCATTGACCAAAATCATCTACTGATCTAAAATGTTTAACATCTGTTGATCCACTAATCTTATCAATACCTGTAAATAATTGGTGTAAAATGCAGTTTTTCATCTTTTCATGGTCATCAGATATGACCCATTTGGACTTTCAGAGGCTCCATAGTTACCATGGAAACACTGTCTTCTTCTGCAACATTGATTCACCAGTAAAACCCGTGAAGTTGGATTAATGACAGTGGATGGACACACTTGGTTTATGTTCAGTTAATGATAGATTTTACTAAAAAAAACTCACTTTTTTTTTTGTTTTCTCTGTTTTTGATATAATAAACCTCAATTTTAATCAGAGGTTTTATGGATAACTACATGATCAGTACATTAAACATGGGAGAAACCTGATTAATACTTAAAAATGCAAAATACAGAACATAATATTATAATAAATGGTGATAAATCCATTGAAAAAAGGTTCAAAATAGAGGAAATCATTTGGGAACTGCCACAAAAGTAACACTGGGTCTTTATGGGTTAACCAAAGTACACCATTTGAGTAAAGGTGTGTTTTGAATTTATAGAACATGTTTTTCAGCCAAATTAATCTTATAGCTGTTTTATCCACCTTAGCAACAAAACTCCACCATCAAATCTATTTCCGTTTAGCTGGCATTTCATCAACAGCCCTCTGAGGGACTACTGGGAGTCCCCGAGACCAAAAGTTTGGCAAGCAGTGAGTGGGATGTGCAGACTCCATTGTGATTGGGCTATTATGCAATGCACGGACTGAAGCAGCTCATGAATGTAAATAACGTCCTCGACCCCTGGGGGATGAGGTTGAAGGAGATGAAGCAACCAGTAAGATGAAACTGCATATTCCAGAAGGTTAAACTGGACAAACATGAAGTGACTGAAATGTGTGTTTTATACTGATTTGTACATGTAGTGCAATTATTTTGGAAAAACATGTAAGTTTAAAAATGACAGTGATGTCCCTTTGGAATGAGTGAATGTCCCTATGTTTAGATGTAGTGGGTGAAGCTATTATCTGATATTTAACCTTTTATCGGGCAAGTGACTGTATTTGGTAATTTCCACATACATTACAAGACAGTGACAGCAACTTCTGCATGAACAGTGAGTGTACCTGCTTTGTTCGGTACCATGAAGTAATGGTACTAATGTAAGGAATGATGTTCAAAGGGATAATGTGGATGTGGACAAGGGGTGGTAGAAAATATAGGTTCTGCAATATATCGCGATATTTCATTTCACAATACTGTATCGATATTAAAAAGTACTGTATCGATATTTTTAGGTATTTATTCAAATGCAGATATGGCGGAGGTTCATTTTTGTTTTTTGTTTTTCTTTATTGTTTATATCTTATTATTATTTAACACTGTTTTATCAAAAAAAATGGTTATTTGAAGCATCCTAAAAGCACTTTTTACTGTCAGAGGCAGATGTTAGTCCCTTTGGAAACTAGGAGAATTATAAAAAATTTTGTGATATAGCATTAGATCCTGTTCTGATCGAATAAAAATGTGTTTAGTATTTGTGCATATTTCTGGTGTAATTCAATTCTTCCAGGAAATAATCTTTAAAAAAACAGAAACAAACAAAAAATTGCCTTTTTAACAGTATCATGATATATCGTGATATATTGTATCGTGACCCTATTGTGATTTGTATTGTATCGCCAGATTCTTGTCAATACACACCCCTAATGTTGACTAGGGGTGTGTATTGACAAGAATCTGGCGATATGATACAAATCACAATACTAGGACCACGATACGATATATCATGATATATCACTGTACTGTTAAAAAAGACCATTTTTTATTGGTTTTGTTTCTTTTAAAATGATTATTTCCTGGAAGAATTAAATTACACCAGAAATCTGCACAAATACTGAACACATTTTATTCGATCAGAACAGGATCTAATGCTATATCACAAAATTTTCCTGTGTTAAAACTTAAATGATGTTTTACAGACATTACAGTTTAAGATCCTGTTCACATGTTCATATTCTGTTAGTTCAGAACTAACATCAGAACAGTATTTTAGTGCAATCCCAAAAAAGGAACCAACATTATTTAATAAAAGAGTGTGAAATAATAATAAATAAAATATAAACAAAGAAGGAAAACTAAAAAACTAAAGTGAACCTCCACAATATCTGCATTTGAATAAATATCTAGAAAATATCAATACAGTACTTTTTAATATCGATACAGTATTGTGAAATGAAATATCACGATGTATTGCAAAACCGATATTTTCTTACACCCTTAATGTGAAGGTGTCTGGATCAGCACTTATGTTGGTCTAATGTTCTAAAAGTGATGTCCTTTTCACTTTACATGTTTTTTTTTCTTTTATTTTCTACATTTACTTCTTGGATTTTTTTTTTTTTTTTTGCCACATAATTGTAAGGAAGCGAATATAGTAACTTCATTGACCTTGATTTTCTATGCAACAATAACATTTTTTTAAACATTTCACGAAAGTAATAAAGTCTTAATAGATCCTCTAATAACACACTAAGGTTGAAATGCTGAATTTCAGAGTATTTCTATGAGTGAACTGTAAAGGGTTAAGCATCAGGCAGTATGTGTAAAATAACAGACACATCAGGTATGGTGTGGATGACCTTCCTTCCTTCCTTGCAGGCTGCTGTCAGTGTGCTTCCATGTCCAGACCCCTGGCCTGACCACAGCTCTGTCCATGTCCACACCTTGGACATGCAGTGTTGTCTCCTGAAGGACGCACCTCACATGAAAACACCGGCTGAACACTTACCACGGAACGCAGCGACAGACTCCCGGTGATGAAAGGCTGGTGAGAAGGAGAAGGACTGAAGCATGTAAAAGTTGACAGGTCCACGGATTCAAAAACGACCTGACCTTCCCAGATGCAGAAGCGGAGCACAGCTGGATGACAGGAGAGGACCAACAGCTGGATGGAGGAGGGTGGACGGACAGGTCCCGTCCGGACAGACCGACCGGCAGCTCGGACTGGGATGAAGGAATCCCCGAAGCGAATGGTCAGTGGAAATATACGGAGCGGAACTGCTGGAGTTCCTGACACTGCTGCCTGTGACCGGGCTGCTGCATGCCGAAGCAGGAACACACAGAGGGGGGAGGGCGCCCTCTGCCGGTGGGACGGGGAACTGCAGCCTGGACCTACAGTGGCAGACTGTGCTCATTCATGTAGAGCACAGGTGTCAAACATGCGGCCCGGGGGCCAAATCCGGCCCGCCAAAGGGTCCAGTCTGGCCCTTGGGATGAATTTGTGAAATGCAAAAATTACACTACAGAGGTTAACAATTCTTTTAGTTCAGGTTCCACATTCAGAACAATTCAGTCTCAAGTGGGCAGGAGCAGTAAAATACTATCATAATAACATAAAAATAACGACAACTCCAAATGTTTTTCTTTGTTTTAGTGTAAATACATGAAAATATTTACAATTACAAATTAAAATTTCACAAAAAATGTGAATAACCTGAACAAATATGAACAACCTGAAATGTCTTAAGAGAAGTAAGTGTCATGTCTGCTCCCAGACTGTCTGGATTTTGTCTGTCTTTTCTGTTTTGTCTGTCATTTCCTGTTTTATTTTGTTAAGTTTCCCTCATGTGTCATGTCTGGTGTCTTTACTTCCCCTCCTTGATTGTTCCACCTGTGTCTGATTATCTTCCCGCCCTCTTGTGTATTTAAACCCTGTGTCTTCCCCTGTTTCTTTGCTACCTTCGTGTGCTTACTCACCAGCGTTTTTTGGATCCTGTCACTCTGTCTGCTCTTTGAGACCCGTTTTTGTCTACCGACCACCGATTCTGCCTTTTCGTCTGTTGTGACCTGGTTCGTTCATCTGACTTCCGATTCTGCCTTCCCCCTGATTACCTCAGCCTCCAACGGTTACCTGTGTATCGACCCTTTGCCTGGATTACTGACCGTGAGTTTTTGCCTGTCCCTCATGTTCCGTTGCTTGTCATTTTGCCTCCCCGTGTATGTCCTGGACTGTTTTTTGACATCCCTTTGCTTTTTCCTAGTCGGGGTTCCGTTAGGTTTTTATCAGCTCGGCCACGCTGGCCACCTGCTGTCCCCATTCACGGCCCAGACGTCAAGCCCCGAACTCGGCGTCATCAGATTCACTAACTATTCTGTGTTGTGCCTTTTTCTCTTGTGATGACGTTCAATAAACACACTCGACTTCACGTCTGTCTATCGGTCTTGCATTTGGGTTCAGCCTCTGTACTAGACTCATTACAGTAAGTACAACTTTAACAATATTCTGCCTGTTATTAAATGTTTTGTGTATTTGTAGATCCACTGTGATCTGTAAGTTATAATATACATGTGTAAATGATAAACTGAGGCAGAATATTAAAATTACACTTTTTTCAGTTTGTTCATATTATTCACATCTTTCAAAAGGATAGTTTGTAGATGTAAACGTTTTCATAATGTAAATTTACTTTTTTGCTCTAAAACAGGGATCTCAAACTCAAATCCTCGAGGGCCGGTATCCTGCATGTTTTAGTTGTTTCCCTCCTCCAGCACACCTGACAGTCGTTATCAGGCTTCTGCAGAGCTTGATAATAGGATTATCATTTGAATCAGGTGTGTTGGAAGAGGGATACATCCAAAACATGCAGGAGGATACCGGCCCTCGAGGATCTGAGTTTGAGACCCCTGCTCTAAAACATAGAAAAAAGTTTGGAGTTGACATTTTTTCTATATTATGTCATTTTAATGGTCCGGCCCACTTCAGATCAAATTTAGCTGAATGTGGCCCCTGAACTAAAATGAGTTTGACACCCCTGATGTAGACCAGAGGTGGCCAACCCTGGTCCTGGAGAGCCACAATCCAGCATGTTTTAGATGTATCCCTCTTCCAACACACCTGAGTCAAATGATAAGCCTATCAAGCTCTGCAGAAGCCTGATAATGACCATCAGGTGTTCAGGAAGAGGGAAACATCTAAAACATGCTGGATTGTGGCTCTCCAGGACCAGGGTTGGCCACCCCTGATGTAGACCAGGGGTGTCAAACTCATTAGTTCAGGGGCCACATTAAGCCCAAATTGACCTCAAGTGGGGTGGTGCAGTGGTTTGCACTCTTGCCTCACAGCAAGAAGGTCCTGGGTTCGATTCCAACACCAGTCGACGGGGGTGGGACCTTTCTATGTGGACTTTGCATGTTGTCTGCGGGGGTTCTCTCCGGGTACTCCGGCTTCCTCCCACCATCTAAAGACATGCACTAATGGGTTAATTGGTTAATCTAAATTGCCCGTAGGTGTGAGAGTGATTGTTTCTATATGTCAGCCCTGTGATGAACTGGCAACTTGTCCAGGGTGTACCCTGCCTTTGCCCCTATGTAGCAGGGATAGGCTCCAAATGACCCTAGTGAGGATAAAGTGGGTTCAGAAAATGAATGAATGATCTCAAGTGGGCCGGACCAGTAAAACAGAAGCATAATATGTAAAAAATGACGACCTCAAATTTTTCTTTGTTTTACTGTGCAGGTGTCAAACATGCGGCCCGGGGGCCAAATCCGGCCCGCCAAAAGGTCCAGTCCAGCCCTTGGGATGAATTTGTGAATGCAAAAATGACACTGAAGATATTAACAATCCTTTTAGTTCAGGTTCCACATTCAGACCAATTCAATCTCAGGTGGGTCAGACCAGTCAAATACTATCATAATAACATAAATAATGACAACTCCAAATGTTTCTTTGTAAATGTAAATATTTTCATGTATTTACATTAAAACAAAGTATAATTTTGCAAAAAGTGCAAATAACTTGAAATGTCTTAAGATAAGTACATTTTTAACAATAATCTGCCTGTTACTCAATGTTTTGTGTATTTGTAGATCCACTGTGATCTGTAAGTTCTAATGTACATGTGTAAATGATAAACTGAGGCAGAATATTGTTAGAATTACACTTATTTTTTTCAGTTTGTTCATGTTGTTCACATCTTTTAAAGGAGTTTGTAGATGTAAACCTTTTCATGATGTAAATTAACTTTTTTGCTCTAAAACATAGAGAAAAGTTTGGAGTTGACATTATTTATATATAATTGTTATTATTTTACTGGTCCGGCCCATTTCAGACCAAATTACCTGAATCTGGCCCCTGAACTAAAATGAGTTTTACACCCCTGTTTTACTGCAATCAAAATTAACCCTTTGATGCATGAATTATGAGAACCTTAATCAAGATTTTTGAGTGTTTTTATTAGGCATGAAAAAACAATGTGATTGCAATTTTTTCAATGAACCTATTCTTTATGGAGTTACAAAAATGTCCACGCAGCTAGACACCACGTGTTTAACTTCTGAAGCAAAGAAAGATGTGTTTAAAAACACAATAACAGTGATATACTGTGTGAAAACTATGAAATAAAATTTTTTTTAATGCAGCTAATCTGATGTTTTCTCACATTTTATCATATTCTAATACTATAGTCATTACTAACGACATGGAGATAATATTAAAAAATATATATATTTTTGTTTAACAAAACTGTTGATCACAGTCTAATTAGTTTTTCACAAGTAAGTTTTATTAGTCCCCCCCCCCCCTTAACGGTGGCCAGGTGATATGCAACTAAAACAACAAAACCCATGAATATACAAGAGAACAGCAGGATTAATAAAGTATCTATCTACGTGTTAACCCCCAGATACCAAAACCGTAATCCAAAGCACCTCCTGATGTGTAATGTTTAATAACTTTTAATCCACTAATCCTGTCAATACATGTAAATAACTCAGGTGAAATACAGTTTCTCAGCTTTTCATTGTCATCAGATAAAACCCATTTGGAGGCTCAACAGTGAACATGGAAACACTGTTATATCCTACAACACTGATTCACCAGTAAAATTTATGACAGTGGTTGTAGATGCCTTTTTATATGTTCAATTAATGTATTTTGCTGAAAAAGTCAAATTTTCTTCAGTTTTTTTTCTGTTTTGATATACAAACATTTGAATTTAGTCTGAGCTTTTATGAACATCAACATGATCAGTAAATTAAACATAGGAAAACATGATTTTCACTGAAAATTGATCAGAATATAATAAATGGTGATAATTCACTTTGGAAAGGTTAACTGTGGAGAAAAATCCTTTGGAAAAAAATAGTTCTATGTCTTTAAGGAGTACCCCCCCCCCCCCCATTCAATGCTCTATTTATTTACCCAGACATGTAGGCTATTTATTAAATATGATGATCATCTATATCTATAGCTCCCTGGACCATACATTAAACATGTTTCTTCCAAGTAAATAGCCTTCTTGTGCTGAAAACTGGGTATAAACTCACAGCAAACCTAAAGGCTTTTTTTTTGTCCCTATCTGAGGTGATATATTGGATGCCTCCTGTTCACATTCACTTTAGTACACAGCGCCCTCATGTGGCAGAAGCAGCATATGACACACAGTAATTTGTACCTGTCTAACAGTGGACAGGTGATGGCTTTTACAGTTATGTTGAACTGACTGTAGTTCTATGTTTTGTCATTGTGTCTAATGATCACTGAGATTATAAATTTGTGGTTTCCAAGGAAATATTAATATGTTAGAATGGACTAAAGTAGAATATAGAGCCCAACTTAATGCAATGTTGTAAGAAGGTTTTGACAGAATAACACATAGTTTGGCACAGACAGTCATTTGGATGCAAGGATGAAAGAAGATGAGTGTGATGGCCAAAGGTCAAAGTCACTGGGACCCCATGTCTGTCATTCTTCTCAACACACCTCATGTTTTTTGTTTGTGTTTGTTTGTTTTTTCTAATTTTGTACAAAACATTCAGGTGGACTGATGAATGATGGACTGATTTTGGTGGACAAAGGTTAGTGTCACTGCAGCCTCAGGAACCACATTTTTGTTTTCTTATTTATCACACTGGATGAGCCAGTACTTCCTTAAGCTGATCGACAAGGTCTTTTTTCTTTTTTTCATATTATACTCAACAATGTCAACAGTACATCAAATTAGCAGGAAAAAGTAGCAACTGCACAACAGTCCTAGAACACTTTTTGCTTTGTTGTGTTTGTAGGGTTGTGAAGGACATGGCCTGTATATTTCTCAATTTCCTTACTAAAATAAAACCCAGGAAATGTGCACAGTATTAAACACACTAAAAACAGCACTAAATGACTTCTACAGGAAAAAGTCAGTGTTTATGTGACCATTACAAAGTCGGCTGTGTGTCATTTTTGTGTAATACCAGAAGATTAGTGTAATAAAACTTTTACTGTCTGCCCAAAAGAATTTGTGTTGCAAATTTATTTGCAAATGTTTCTTTTTAATGGTATAATTATTTTAACTTTGCTAAAATCAAACAGTGGTCTTAGGCATTTGTGCAGAGCTGGATTTCTTCATATTATTTTTACTTGTTCTGTTACACATCTCTGTCCAAAAACAAATATTGACTACTTGGGAAAAAAAAAAAACAACAAACATCCTATTTTATAATTTACATGCTGGAGGCAGGTGAGTCGGGCAGTGACTGTGACCTCACATGGTCTTTTTTTTTTTTTTTTTTTTTTATACTGCGTCCAGTTCAGACATATTTAAGACAAAATCTAATCTGAAATCAAAATACATTTTTATTAATTTCATTAAATCTACATACTCATAAAAAAAAAAAAATCAATTGAATAGATAGTGTTATATGAAATTTCCAGTTATTTGAATGTGCAGTTTTGGACATAAGCATAAATCACCCTGGAGTCAAAAAGCATGAAATGGAACTCATTTTAAATCTCAAAGGTGGTGAATGAAATATCTTTTGAATACATTGAAACATGTCAAATGACAATAATCCAGCATCACAATTCACATCACAAGTCTTGTGTTACAGCCTTATTCCAAAAGAGATTAAATTCATTTTTTTTTTTTTTTTTTTAACCTCAAAATTCCACTTATAAAACCTCGTAATGTTAAAGTGAAAAAAGTTTGTTTGAAACATTTGCAAATTTATTAAAAATATTAAACTATACATAAATATTCACAGTGTTTGCCATGACACTCAACATCTAGAACCTGTGGATCCTCACAGGTCAATGTTCAAGTGCATCCTGTTTCCACTTATCATGCTTCAGATGTTTTCACCTGTGGTGAATTCAGATAATTGGACATAATTTGGAAACGCACACACAGACCTGTCTATAGAAGATCTGATTGCTGACAGTGTATGTCAGAGCATAAACCAAGTCATGAAGTCCAAGGACTTGTCTGTAAAAATCTGACACAGGATTGTACAGAGGCACAGATGTGGGGAAGGGCTCGGAAAAATTGAAGGTCCCAGTGAGCAGAGTGGCCTCCATCTTCTGTAAATGGAACAAACTTGAAATCACTCTGAGTGATGTTGATAGAGGGACCTCCTTGATGGACCTCGGACTGGGACGCAGATTAATCTTTCAACAAGACGACGACCCTAAGCACATGGCCAAGGTAACCAAGCAGTGGCCTCTGGACAACTCTGTGAACGTCCCTGAGTGGCCCAGCCCAGACTGGAACCCCACTGAACATCTCTGGAGGGGTCTGAAAATGGCTTCACCGACGCTCCCCTCCAACCCAATGGAGCTGGAGGGTCTGCAAAGAGGAATGAGAAAAACTAGTGGTGGCTGGTGAAATTATTTTTTGATGGGGGGCAGTATCCAGGTCAGGTTTCAGATGCACTATAACCACATATAACCAATAGGATACACCAAAGTACATGTACCACTATTTTAAAATATTAATTTACAATAAAAATACACAGTATATGTTTTCAGTGAAGTATTTTTTATATGTAAATTTCACCTGTCAATTCTTCAAACATGCACATTTTTCTATGACTATTGTTAAAGTCAGGCATGTCCCCGACAGGTGTCTTTTCCACTGATAGCATAGCCATTGCATTTAGACCAGGGGTGAAGGTAGTACAGGTAGATCGCATGGGCATGGCATTAGAAAAAAACAGAAAATCAAGATAAGGTCTAAAACATATCATCTTTAGTACTCATGCTGGGAATCGAAACCTGATGTGTTAACCACTGAGTTGAATATAATCTATTTTGAAATAAGGCTGTAACAAAGGAAAATGTAAAAAGTGTAAAGTTGTACTTTCCAGTAGTAAGTAAAACACTCTGAAGCATTTTTGCAAGCCTTTGTGTCAATATAAACAAAATTAACCCAACACTGAAATGACAACATTTAATGCAATGAGATTTTTGCAATCTATATTCTAAAAGCCAAATGGCATCTGCATACATGTGTGTGTCTGGGGATTCACACAAAATCCCTACAGAGCTGACTGCTGCAGTTTGGCATACTTATGTATTTTTGGTCAAGGAGCAGACTAGCCAAAACAGCAAGTTGATAGGACCAATATTTTGTGAGATATTAGTAATTTTGGAAAACGATAGCCTTATAATTACATTGCATGTCCAGAATGCTTTGGCGATGACTGCACGAATACACAACAGCATAAAAATGACCACATCTAGAACCTGTGGATCCTCTCAGGCTGGCACGTGCAAAACAGGGGGGGCGGGGGGGGTTGAGCCCCTGCCGCTTTGATCCTCTGCCTACAAGTGCCCTTTTTACTCGTTTTTTTTTTTTTTTTTTTTTTTGCGCAAAAAACTGCATGACTATAATTTTCGTGACTAAAATTTTGATCAATGATAATAAATGTTAAGAGTGGTTTAATTTGGCTGTCACTGGACCTGGTCATGGTGCCCTTTGACCTCTGTCGCGCCCCGCCCCTTCCTCCTGTGCAACCTTGCTTGCAACACACTCACGCGCGCGCACATGTCCTGGTCTGGAGAATGAACGTGGAGCAGGGAAGCACTGCGTTTCCAGGTATGTAAGAGTCCACCCCACTATCTGCCCAAAACATTCAGTTGTCGCTTGGGTCCTATTCTTCAACAACTACAGTTTTGGGGCCAAAAACCGATCGTGAGTGAGTGAGTAAATAATTTAATATCATCGTCACGTCACGGCATTAGCTCCCAGACTAGCCCACTCTAACAAATTTTTCAAAATAAAAATAGGTTTTCTCCACGAGGAAAATTTTATCGGCGCTCTTATTTCGAGGACATAGACTGGGAAAAAACATGGCTTTTACCTCACAAATACTGTATCCATAACAAAGTAAAAGAAATTCATTTCAAAATTCTTCACAAGATATATCCTGTCAACTCTTTCATTTCAAAATTCAAGGATGTGGATAACTCCTGTGTTTTTTGTGGACATGCTGATGAAACTTTAAACCATTTGTTTTTTGAATGTAATATCACAAAGCAATTTTGGTCTAACCTTTGTTCTCATATCTTCACCCAAGTTAACATGTCATACTGTTTTTCTCTGAAAGATGTTATATGTTATTATGAAAATAAGGACAAATGTCTCCAATATTTAGTTAATTTTTTTTATTTTATTGGGTAAATATTTTATTCATAAACAAAAATTTTCAGCCTCCAAACCAACCTTTCCTCATTTTTTAATTGAATTTAATACACTTCACAAATCATTAACCTTTGTTAATAATAAAAAATAAGACATTCCTTGATAGTTATGATAAGTTATTTAATGTTTCCTCTGACAGTTGATGAAAATTTTAGGTGAGAAATTATTTATGTATGAAGGTATGTATGTATGTATTTATTTATTATTTATTTTTTGTATATGAATTCTTGAAAATGTATTCCATGCATATATTGATTTTAATGATTGTTTTTTTGTTTTTATATATATATTGTCTTGTATATATTGTGTTATATACTAAATGTTTGACAAAGTTTGTATATTGATATTTAAATAAAGTTAGAAAAAAAAAAAAATAGCCCACTCTAACAGCTGGGTGTCCACCTGAGTCTGAGGCCTGCTGAAGCACTCACGCAGATCTGCTTATGTTTTATTTACATAAACTGTTGAGTTTTAGCTGCAAAATTGTAACACATGGTAATAGTCCTCACTTTTGAGACTGAGAGATATATATTTTACATTGTAGAAAATGCACATCTTTTACAGTAGCTTAATGTAGCCTACTATACACAGAATAGGTGCAGTCTGAGTCTAGTCTAATTAGTCACACAAATTTATTGAATGAAAATAAGCAACAGCCAGCCCACAGTTCTCAAATAATTTTAACAAGGTATTTCCAAGGACTTGCTTGGAATGTGGAGTCTGGAAAATAATGATAATACTGAATGATAATAATACTGATAATGATATTAATGATGATAATACTGAATGATAATAATAAATATAGTAATAATGATGATGATGATGATGATGATGAAGATGTAGCATTAGTATTATTTTTCTTTTTTGAAAACTCAGTGACACTTTTCATTGGATTTTGTATTCATTCCATACACATTGGTGGCAAACTACTGTTGTAGCCACATCTGCCCACCACCAACCACTCACTCACCCCTTACATTCACTCATGAATAATAAAATAACTTGACATGCATGGTTTGTATGTGGGTGTATTTGTTGTATTTCTTATATATTTTATTGTTTTGTTATTTAGTTTGAAGATGCCTCTCAAACAAAGACGCATTAAACAAAAAAGAAAGGAGCTACTTGAAGCTGCTAAAAGTAACGGATCCCTTACCAACTGGGTGAAAAAAAGTACTACAGGTAAGCACAATATAAGGAATAACATTACATACTATTCATGGGCATTAGGCACACCATTCACACACATTAATTATCTTCCTGTAAATGTCTGCAGTTCTAGTATTTGCCACATTTGGGATGGGGATTATTCAAGACCAGTGAGACCATCCTTTTCAGAGTGATCTTCACCTGGCCTACAAGGCGGCTACAACAAGAAAGAATTTCAAACCTAATTGATAAATCACTTTATTCGACTTCATAAGTTATTACATATTGTTATTGTAGGTGTCTGCCAAACTAATGTAAAAATGTATACTTTGTGTGATGATTTATTAAACATGTCAAATCATATGTAATTGGTGGTTATTTGTTTTCATGTGCCCTTTTGGAAGTTTGAGCCCCTGCCCCTTTATAGCTCTCTGCACAGCCCTGCTCACAGGTCAACACACAAGTAAAAATGTAACTGTCATTTAGGGTTGACAGCAATGAAACATCTGAATTCAATGTTTACCAGTGTTTTGTCTACACCGTTTATAAACCTGGTCAGGGAACAATGATACAAAATGCATGACAATCTATTCCATGCATAATGAACGAATAGGACTGGGGGAAAAATATCTGTTAAAAGATAAATCCATTATGGCATCATGTCATGTCAAAAATGTATAAGAATACATTGGTTTTGATCCCTTAACTCAGTGGTTCCAAACCTTTTTTGGCTCATGACCCCATTTTAACATTACAAATTTCTGGCGACCCCAGACATTCAAAACTGAGACATTTTTTTTGCTAAAATGTATTTGTTTTTGATCATGTAATAGTTTGCTGTACTATGATTCAAATTAACTTTAATTTTAGACGACATTTAGTCTTTAATGTATATTATTATGGACAGAGGCAGAAAAGCCAGGTGAAGATTACTGCACAAAGTGAGAATTTTATTTTCCTTGGTCAGGATATGTACAGTCAGTCCAGCTTGGATTTACAAGGCTGACAATTAATACTGAACAAACAATAACTCAAGCTATAAATTATGAAAGAGCTGCAACATCTGAAACCGACCACAATGAACATTTGAAAGATCAATCGATCAATCAATCTTTATTTATATAACACTTCTCATACATTGAGGACGTAGCACAAAGTGCTTTACATACAGTATAAGTTTAAAAATCAGTGCCCCCACCCACCCACACACACCCAAGCACACATACACTTAAAAAAAAACTGACTGAGCATCAGAGGACCAGAAAGTAAAAGAGGAGGTGCTGTCTCAGGGAGCCATCTGCACCAGGAGGAGGCCACCGACCCCAGCAACCAGGCGCCAGCGACACTGTGCCGCATCCCGACCACGGAGAGAGGGCCCACTGCCACCACATCGTAGTGGCAGCGACCCCCACCTACCAGAAAGGAGCAGACCCCAGTGAAGGAAGGCACCACAGCCACTAGAGTCCACAGCCGCCCCCCGGCACAGAGAGTTCCCTCTGATGAAGCACTGGAGAATATAGATAAGAAACATTAAAAAGATTTTTTTTAAAAGCATTGATTAAAATAATCTAAATGTAAGACATATATATAAATATAATATAAATATTAAACATTAAAATGGTAAAACAGAAGCATTGGTTAAAAGAATCTAAATATAAGACATATATATATATATATCCCTATAAAACATCAAATGGATAAAAGAGAGGCATTAGTTAAAAGCTAAATTAAAGAGGTGGGTCATGAGCCTGGTTTTAAAAATTTCTATGTTCTCTGCGGCCCTGAGGTTCCCCAACAGGCTGTTCCATAGGCGAGGAGCATAATGCTGAACAGCTGCCTCACCATGACTTTTTGTGTTAGCTTTTGGAACAAGTAAAAGGCCAGTGCCAGAGGACCTCAGGGTCCGCGAGGGTTCATATGGTAAAAGCAGATCTAAAATATAAGAAGGAGTGAGACCATTAAGACATTTAAAAACTATTAAAAGGACCTTAAAATCAATCAATCAATCAATAAACAGTACCACAGTGCTTCAGTTTCAGCTTCACAGTTTGTGATGTCTTTTATGGAATGGGATTGTCTCTGTCAACTCACCACATATTTTTTATTTGTAAGTTTTTTTTTTAAATTATTATTTCTATCAATTACTAGAAATTCCAGGCGACCCCACGTGGGGTCCCGACCCCAAGGTTGAAAAACACTGCCTCAACTCCATAACCCTGACACTAGATGTCAGAAGTGTTTGTCTGAGATGTGTGGATGCAGTAATGATGTAGTGTCATATGCATGCCACTGTTATCACTGGAAAAATGAACTGATAAAAACACTTTGGTTGATGCTGTTCGCGGCAGTCAGGAGGCACACACATTAATATAAACTGATGTTGTGAAAGGTGCTGAAAGGCTTTAGTACCATGAATAAAACTGCACTTTCGGTTTGACTGGGTACATTCCCTCCCACTTTCTGTACTTCTCTCTTTTCAACCGACGAGCAGTGCGCTTTTACGCACGACTCCACCACAGTCCGAGTCCACGGTGCCATGCAGGGCGCACTTTCAGGGCGCACTTTCAGGACGCTTTCCAGTTTTCCAGCTGCCAGAAGATGCTTCTGCTAGTCGGTGTGCTCTTTATTTTCTGCGCTGAGCAGAGTCGGTGTCAGGGGAAGGATGAAGACTTTACTTTGGAGGGAGACCTCCGCCACTTCGCCGTGGCCTCCGACACTATTTACATCGCCACGGAGAAGACTCTGTACCAGCTGAGCCATGACCTGACCCAGGTCCGCAATGTGTCCCAGAGAGGAGTTCTGGTGAACGGGGAAGACAATGAGAACGCCGAGTTTCACCGAGTTTCAGAGACTGATGTGTGGAACGCGACTTTCAGTGTGAATGTGTTGTTGCCGTTTGTTGTTAATAACAGTGTGATCATCTGTGGTCTTATTGACAACGGCTGTGGATACTGTGAGATCCTGAAGGCCACTAACATCTCTGAGGTCCTATACAGGGAGTACATCCTAGTGGGGTCCTCCATGAACAGAAGCGCGTCCGTGGCATTCCTGGGGACAGTGAAGGAGACACGAAACCAGACTTACATTCTGACCGCCTCACAACAAGCCACTTCCACAGAGGCCAGATGCACCAGTGGTTTGGAATCAATAGTGTTCCTCCATAACACAAATGATGGTCAGTTTGGAAGAATTTTCTCCTCTACCTCCAGTAAACCTCCAGGACCCGTCAAGAACAGAGGGGAAAGTTACGCAAAGTTCGTGGACGGATTTCAGATCGGTTTCGTCTTTTATCTTTTCTCCAACGTGCCTTTAGAGGACAACGGTAATAGAGTGAGACTCATTTGGCTCAACGGAACCATGTCCAAGAGTGAAACCATAAAGTCACTGCGAGGAACGACTCTGATCCCCGGCACAGGGGCTGGTGGCAGCAGACTGTTGGCCTCCTCCCTGATCCCGGGAGGTCCACAGGTGCTGTGGAGCGGTGTGTTCACTGTGGACGGACAGAACACTGACACTGTGCTGGTGGTGTTTGACATCAGCCCTAAAGGAGAGTCTGAAAAAGATCCAGACTTCTGCACTGAGGGGGACTGTAGTGGAAATGTTCAGGTAGGTCGGTGAACTGTGCAGGACTTGATGTGAACATACCAGGTCCAGTTTTTGGAGCAGGAGACAGGTTCATTGACACCAATTCTCCACTATCAAGCTATTTATCACTTATTATTATTATTATTATTATTATTATTATTATTATTATTAAGACATTCACAACAAAAACATCATGGATTCTGATCATTCTCGTGTTGAGCCCAGATTTGGCTGTTCCAGGTTTACAGTTTGTCCACTTAGATATTTTCAGCATGTTTAACCCATAAAGACCCAAATATCCACCATCAGCCAAAATCGTCTACTTATGTAAAATGTTTAATGGCTTCTGAACCACTAAACTTATTATTAAGTGTAAATAATTGGTGTAAAATACAGTTTGTCATCTTTTTATGGTCATCAGATATGACCCATTTGGACGTTCAGTGGGTCTGTGGAAACACCATCATCTCCAACATTGATTCACCAGTAAAACCCATGGAGTTGGATCAGTGACAGTGGATGAACACACTAGATTTATGTTCAGTTAATAGTATTTTTGCAGAAAAATGCACTTTTCTTCAGTTTTCTCTGTTTGTGATATAATAACCGTATAACTGCTGGTTATTAAATGTGTCCACACTTCGTACTGATGTCCACAGCAAGTTTATTCTTCACAGAAGATAGTGGTATACCGTGAAAAGACAGAAAATTAAACAAGGTTTCACTTAAATGTCATTCATACATAACACTGTAAACATAAATTAAAAGTCGTTATTACCATGTTCGCCTGGTTAACCAACAGAAAAATGGGACGGGGGTATAGTGTTCTTTGTTCGGACCCGCCAGATTTGTCCTTTCCTCCTGCTTTGTCCTTCACTTCCGTGTTGAAGCCACATGACTGTACGTGACCTTTGACCAGGACGAACTTACTTATTACAAATACTTATTTGACTTACAAAACAACTTAAATTACAACAAATCAGATATTTCAATAATGAAGTGCAAAATAAAATTAACCCAAAAAGTTGAAAATATAATAATCAAGTTTATAAACTGCTGTGTTGCCATAGCAACTTGACAACCTGAAACTCTATCCGTTACAAACCCTCAACTTTAATCTGAGTTTTTATGAACATCTACATGATCAGTGAATTAACTATAGGGAAATACATGATTTATACTGAAAAAATGCAAAATGAAGATAATATTACAACAAATGGTGATAAATCACTTAAGAAAGGCTAAACATAGTGAAAACTAGAAAAGCACTCTGAGAGCGCAGACTTCCGCCAAGGCAGATCAGTGGGCCCCCATGGCCACCCCACCCCTGATCACCACCAAAATGTAATAATTTTTTCCTTGTGCCAGTATCAACATTTCCTGAAATTTTCATCCAAATCCGTCCATAACTTTTTGACTTATCTTGCACGTGGACAGACAGACAGACAGACAGACAAACCAACGCCGGCAAAAACATAACCTCCTTGGCGGAGGTAATTAGTCCAAAACTATAACAGTAATTTGTAGTCGCAGCCAGTGTCAGGGATTGACCAACCAGAATTTGAGGAAGTATGATTTGCTGATGATGAGACTTCTTACGCAAGCAAAATAAAGGACAGAGAGGACTCAAGGACACATGTGTCATGTCCACAATAATCAATGAGTTAAGTCATTCAAGAATTTACTTCAAACTGATCCGGAAACTTTAACTTGCAGATCCAAAACTTAGCCATATTGTGTTTGTTTTCCTCCATCAAAGACTCGGAGTCCAGAGACAGTGCTCTTCCGTCAGAACAACATGACTTCTGTGCTGGCAGTGAGGCAGAGGGACTTTGTGGTTTTTTTCATTGGAACAGGAGATGGGCAGCTCATCAAGGTGAGTACAAAACGTATATACATCTATTAATGAGAAGTACATACTGCTACAAAATGGATTTCCTTTATAATATAGCATTGTATAGTATAAGGTGATGACTGCATTTATATTACACAATTAGAGGTCGACCGATATGGGTTTTTCTAAGGCCGATTCCGATTTCTTAAAATTTGGTCAGCTGATGGTCGATATCTAGAGCCGATTTTTGAGGTTGATATTAAGGCCAGTGTTTTTGTTTGTTTGTTTGTTTTTTTAAAGCACAAGGACTTTAAAATACAACCAAAACACTCAAATAATTTCGATTTTTATAAAGCAATATAAATGAAATTATTAATACACGTACACATAGTACTCTTTTAACATTTATTGAACTTCAAGTGCTGCCCACACAGGTGCCTAATCAAGTATTTTATAACATTTTTACTACTGATCAAATATCAGCTTTCAAAAAAAAATTAAGGCCAATAGCCGATATTGAAAAAATCAATATATCGGTCTACCTCTATTAATAATGATAAATAAAGAGACATTTATGTTGTAGTTTGGAAATCTTATTAACATGCCTGCAAACTGATGTCCATATGTTGTATTACTGTTGCTTTGCTGTTGTATTGCTGTTGCATGGTTGCTGAGGATCAGTGTGGAATCACTCTTTTTTTTCTACCTTTCATCTCCTTGATAACATTAATATTGTGCTGTCTCTTTGCCCATGCTCACTCACATGATTAAATAACTGATGGAATAACATAAGTGTGGGTTTTCCCAGACTTGAGTTCTGCACAGAAACCCTTTTGGTTGATACAATAGTCTCTTTCATGCTGAGTTCACTTTCACAAGTTTTATTAAAACCCCTAAGTGTGTTTGTTGCAGTTTTGCAGCTGCAATCTAACAGAAGAATGGCTTTTCTATTGATTCACAAGTGCATAATGGATGATCTGATGGCTTAAAGAGGAATTTGTGGTCAAACAACCTCATGTGTTGGGAGACTAGGTTTTCAGTCAGGATAGTATGGATGTGTGTGTGGTTCATAAGTGGAGCAGGTCTGGCAAAACCTAGAGGACAAAAGCCACTTGTTGACCCCAGAAACTCAATATTCCCCTTTACCGTACCCTGTGTTAGGATTTATTCCTCTTCATCTACTGATGCAGGACATTAATGTTTGAGATGTAACAGTGCATGGTTTGTTATCTGGTGGTTTGTAATTAAACCAGTGATTTCAATCAGAAACAGAGCAGGTACGTGTCCTGATAAAGGGGTCTTGTATATGACTTCTGTAGTTGTGTTGGAGTGTGTCGTCTGTAAGACATAATTGAATTTAGGGGAAAATTATTCAAATCAACTTTGTGGCGCAACATTTTCACACACCCAGCTGTGACCACAATGTTTCTTCATCAATTTCTCCATCTCACTGATAACAAGGAAACTCCGTTTTAACTAAGATTAATTTCATGGTTTAGTTACACAAATGGTCAGGTGACCTTAAGGAAGTAGCTTCATAAATAAGAGAGTGGAACGACAGAAGGACAAGTACACTGCTCTGTCTGACACAGTTGCATCATATGTTGGCAAATGTCAGAGTAGGTAACAGGATGTGGACATCATGTCAAAAACCTAAACACAAGTAGACCTGAACGTTGTTCTTTGACAAAGACTATAACACACATAATCATTTCCCAGTCTTTGAATGTAGGAATATACAGCAAATATGTAAACAGTATTAAAACAACAAAATGCATTTCAGAAAAAAAATATAAATGTTGTAGAAGTCATATGGAACCATCTGGAGAGAAAAGAATAAAAGACCATGAAAGCCTCTGGGCTTTGAAGGTGTGTAATATACAGATGAGGGCAACATTATTAGCCCCCCTACAAAGATGTCATTGTTTTCAAAGTATTTCCCAAGTGCTTTTACAAAGAGCAACATATTTTAACACAGCTTTTTTAGACATCCAGGTTTTATTTTGGATGCTTATATTATTTTAGTTTGTACACAAAAATGAAAATATTCCACAAAAAACAAAAACTACCAGGGACAAAATTATTAGCCCGCTGGACCCTTATGGTCAGTTGTGTTTCCTTTTTGCTGGATAACAGCCTGCAGTTGTTTGTTGTAGTCTTCAAGAAGTCTCTGATGCTTCTTTTGAGGAATCCCAGCCTATTCTTCTTTGGCAAATCTCTCAAGCTCCTCCAGATTTGATGGCCTTCTGGCATGGATGTTCTTCTTCAGGTCACCCCACATATTTTCAATGGGATTTAAGTCAGGGCTTTGTGCAGGCCACTCAGTTACATTCAGTTGGGTCTTCTGAAAATAGTTCTTCACCAAGAGACATGTATGTTTTGGATCGTTGTCATGTTGGACGATGAAGCGACCACCCAGACCCAGTTTTACTGCTGACTGCTTAAGGTTTTCTTTTAAAATCTCCACATATCTTTCTTTGCTCATGATTCCTTTCACCTTGACAAGATTTCCAGTTCCAGATGCATTGAAGCATCTCCACAACATAATACTCCTACCACCATGTTTGACTGTGGAGACAGTGTTCTTTGGATTATATGCCTCTCCCTTTTTTCTCCAAACATAAGCAGTGTCCTTATGGCCAAAGAGTTCTAGTTTAGTCTCATCAGACCATAGGACACACTTCCAGTATGCATAGTCTTTCTCCAGGTTGTCCTGAGCATACTTAAGTCTGGCTTGAAGGTGTCTCTTCCTCAAAAGTGGAGTTTTTCTTGGTCTGCATCCTCACAGTCCATTCCTGTGCAGAGCTCTAGTGGCTGTCTTCTTAGTAACTGCGATTCCTGATGTGGCCAAGTCATTCACCAGTGTCTTGGGAGTTGTTCTGGGGTCTTTAGACACATCTCTCACTAGTTTTCTTTCCAGGGTCTTTGAAATCTTTCGCTTCCTACCTCTGCAAGGCTTGTTCTGTACTGTGTGGCAGTCTTTGAATTTCTGGATTATGCTTTTCACTCCAGTTCTTGACACTTGGAAATGCTTGGATAGCTTTGTATATCCTTCTCTTGCTTTGTGTGCATCAGTAATTATTTTTCCGAAGTCCAAACTGATTTCTTTAGTTTTCAGCATGGTGCTGTCTCAACTGACAGCTCAATGACCCATACTGAGGCTTTTATACCATGTTTTAACTTAAATGTTGAGTGAAATCACCTGATCATTTTAAGCACATCACCTGTAAAGTTAAAACACATCATTGCACAAAAGTGGCTTGTGCAATGACTTACTAAATGGTTGTTTCTTAAACGGGGCTAATAATAACGTTCCTGGTTATTTGAGTTTTTTCGTAAATAATTCTGTTTTGGTGTGCAAATACAAATAATTTGTCCCTTCTAAAGAAAACTAATATGTTCAGAAATGCTATGTTGAAAATTCCTTGCTCTGTTAAAAAAAGTACTTGGGAAAATCTTGAAGAAACTTTAAATTTCATAGGGGGGCTAATAATTTTGTCCTCAACTGTATATTATTTGGGAGCTGAAAATGGTCTGCAGCAGATTATCTACTGCTCTTTTATGTAATGTCTTTTTGCCAGTTGTTTGGGGGAAATCTGAGCATCTCTTTTATGCAATTTGTTGATAGTTGTGTTCAATAACTGGACAAAGGATAGTGATAGTCTACATTTATCACCATTTATCATTTACTTTTTCTAACTGCAGCCCAGAAGTAAAATTATTCTCATATTTGTTATCAGTTTGCAATGGACAAGAACTATCGCACGTCCTGCCCCAGGGTGCTCTACAGATCGAATGATGATCGCAAAGTGCTCCCCGGATTACACCTGGATGAGGTCGATCGTAGACATGTTTATGTGCCGTTTAAAAACCAGGTAAGCAAATGAACATTAGGCAATTGTAGCTTTTCTTTATTCCCATCTGTATGTTAAGTCATAGTGGAGAGTTGCTACATGTTTGTGTTTTGTTGCAGATGAAGCGTATACCTGTGACCACATGCAACGAATACGAATCTCTGCGGGACTGCTGGTCTGCTCAGGATCCACACTGTATTTGGTGTAGCTCTACACAAAGGTCAGCCACATGACATCTGCAGCAGACCTCCTCGAACACTGAGAAACTAACATGAAATCATTTCCTCTTTCTTTCAGATGTACATTTGAGGTCGACTGCAATGGTACAGAGTGGTTAGGAATTCCTGATGATTTCCAACAGCAGAAACTGGTTTCCTACAAAACTGAAAGAAGCCCATCTGGCCAGGTACAAACAAGTCTATGACCTATGATATCTGAAGTACATGTGAAATGAAAAGGATCCAAGCACAGTCAATGTACAGGGTGTCCCAAAAAATTGACATCATTTGAGATAGGATTATTTTGGACATAAAATGTTTTGTAATTTGTAGAAAAAAATATTTTATGTCCAAAATAAATCCTATTAAGTATAATTTCTCCGGAACATGTAGTCACTCCGATATGGACATCTCAAATAATGTCTTTTTTTTTTTTTTTTTTTTTTTTTTTTTGGGACACCTGTACTTCGTAACTGATCAGAAAATGATCTTGGCCCTGTCTGACCTGCCTTGTCAGTAAACTGCATCTGATGTTGTTATCTGTTCACAATTAGCCTTTTGGTTCAGGTAAGTATTTGAGGTCTGTAATGTTTAAGTTAGATATGTGTGGTGGTGGGTGTATGCTGGAGAAATTGTTGTCTGCTGTTTTGGGTGGGTATATGGTGTGGAATTACTGTTATGGGGTTTGTGTTATGTCATAGGGTTTTTTGTTTTTTTTTTTTAGTAATGTGTTGTATTATCGTGGCTGTACGGATTGTGAAAAGAATTTTCCTGCGAAGGACAAATAAACATGTCTGTCTGACATGTGTCTTTTAGTGAGTTTTATATACATGTGTGGATTAGTGAGTTTTATACACATACATGTGTGGATTAGTGAGTTTTATACACATACATGTGTCATTTAGTGAGTTTTATATACATACATGTGTGGATTAGTGAGTTTTATATACATACATGTGTCATTTAGTGAGTTTTATATACATACATGTGTGGATTAGTGAGTTTTATATACATACATGTGTCATTTAGTGAGTTTTGTATAGTGAGTTTTATACACATACATGTGTCATTTAGTGAGTTTTATATACATACATGTGTGGATTGCTGAGTTTTATATACATACATGTGTCATTTAGTGAGTTTTATATACATACATGTGTCGTTTAGTGAGTTTTATATACATACGTGTGTCGTTTAGTGAGTTTTGTATACATCCATGTGTCGTTTAGTGAGTTTTATATACATACATGTGTGGATTAGTGAGTTTTATATACATCCATGTGTCATTTAGTGAGTTTTATATACATCCATGTGTCATTTAGTGAGTTTTATATACATACATGTGTCGTTTAGTGAGTTTTATATACATCCATGTGTCGTTTAGTGAGTGTTATATACATACATGTGTCGTTTAGTGAGTTTTATATACATACATGTGTGGATTAGTGAGTTTTATATACATCCATATGTCATTTAGTGAGTTTTATATACATACATGTGTGGATTGCTGAGTTTTATATACATACATGTGTCATTTAGTGAGTTTTATATACATACATGTGTCATTTAGTGAGTTTTATATACATCCATGTGTCGTTTAGTGAGTTTTATATACATCCATGTGTCGTTTAGTGAGTGTTATATACATACATGTGTCGTTTAGTGAGTTTTATATACATACATGTGTGGATTAGTGAGTTTTATATACATCCATATGTCATTTAGTGAGTTTTATATACATACATGTGTGGATTGCTGAGTTTTATATACATACATGTGTCGTTTAGTGAGTTTTATATACATACATGTGTCGTTTAGTGAGTTTTGTATACATACATGTGTGGATTAGTGAGTTTTATATCCATACATGTGTGAATTAGTGAGTTTTATATACATACATGTGTCGTTTAGTGAGTTTTATATACATACATGTGTGAATTAGTGAGTTTTATATACATCCATGTGTCGTTTAATGAGTTTTATATGCATCCATGTGTCGTTTAGTGAGTTTTATATACATCCATGTGTCGTTTAGTGAGTTTTATATACATACATGTGTGGATTAGTGAGTTTTGTATACATACATGTGTCGTTTGGTGAGTTTTATATACATCCATGTGTCGTTTAGTGAGTTTTATATACATCCATGTGTCGTTGAGTGAGTTTTATATACATACATGTGTCATTTAGTGAGTTTTATATACATACATGTGTCGTTTAGTGAGTTTTATATACATACATGTGTGGATTAGTGAGTTTTATATACATACATGTGTCGTTTGGTGAGTTTTATATACATCCATGTGTCGTTTAGTGAGTTTTATACACATCCATGTGTCGTTTGGTGAGTTTTATATACATCCATGTGTCGTTGAGTGAGTTTTATATACATACATGTGTCATTTAGTGAGTTTTATATACATACATGTGTCGTTTAGTGAGTTTTATATGCATCCATGTGTCGTTTAGTGAGTTTTATATACATACATGTGTCATTTAGTGAGTTTTATATACATACATGTGTGGATTAGTGAGTTTTATATACATCCATGTGTCATTTAGTGAGTTTTATATACATACATGTGTGGATTGCTGAGTTTTATATACATACATGTGTCATTTAGTGAGTTTTATATACATACATGTGTCGTTTAGTGAGTTTTATATACATACATGTGTCGTTTAGTGAGTTTTGTATACATACATGTGTGGATTAGTGAGTTTTATATACATAGATGTGTGAATTAGTGAGTTTTATATACATACATGTGTCGTTTAATGAGTTTTATATACATACATGTGTCATTTAGTGAGTTTTATATACATACATGTGTGGATTGCTGAGTTTTATATACATACATGTGTGGATTAGTGAGTTTTATATACATACATGTGTCGTTTAGTGAGTTTTAAATACATACATGTGTCGTTTAGTAAGTTTTATGTACAAGTATGTGTCATTTAGTGAGTTTTATATACATACATGTGTCGTTTAGTGAGTTTTAAATACATACATGTGTCGTTTAGTAAGTTTTATGTACAAGTATGTGTCATTTAGTGAGTTTTATATACAAGTATGTGTCGTTTAGTGAGTTATATGTACATACATGTGTGGTTTAGTGAGTTATATATACATACATGTATGGTTTAGTGAGTTATATATACATACATGTGTGGTTTAGTGAGTTTTATATACATACATGTGTTGTTTAGTTGAGTTTTTACACCTTCTCTCATGTCTTTTCTCAGATCACACTCAAAGTCCAGACACACCTGACCGTGGGACAAGGGGCAGTCACACCCTTTGCCTGTCAGTACCCTGTAAAGGTCCCACTTTGCAGCAGGGAAAGCCCTCCAAACTTCCCTCAGTGCACCTGCATCCTCTCTAATAGTACACTTCCTGTTGGAGGTCAGTGGCATGATGATATTACAGCAGAAACTGTGTTCCCTAGTGAACTGATTTGTAACACTGATATTCATCGTTATTTATTTTTTTATTTAACAGGTGTACGAGTGCCAGTAAGAATCAGACTGGGGAGGTCAGACCTACTGGAACATCTGAACCTGACAAACTGCCCAAACATCACAGGACCTCCTACTGCTGACCTGTATGTAAACCGAACACACAAAGTCAAATACACTTAATTCTGGACATAATACCCATAAATGAGAGAAGGATGGAGAGGAGGAGGCATCATTCATCCTCAGTGAACCTCCAACATGACATTTGTTTTGTCCTCAGGTGTCGACAGTGTATCAAGGCTGGATGTGGCTGGAGCTCGAATCACTGCACCTGGGCAAATCAAGGATCTACCAATGTATTTATATTTCTTTATTATAGGATGAGTTACATGCACTGTTGAATGAATATGAATATATGTATATCATTAGTTTTTAGTTGACTGTCAACATGATTTGTAAGTTTATAGACAAAATCATAGTTTTAGCCATGAAATTCTGTAAAAACTTTCTCCTAAAATACAATATTTATTGCACTGTAATGCCTCACAAATGTAGACGGATGCAGATATTTTCCTTACCCATTCATTGTTCGTCACCACTTTTACATTTTAACTTATTTGTATTTGTATTTTACTCCTGGCATTGTTTAATCTAGACTGGTTTTAACTCAGGATTTGAGAGAAAGTTTCATTTTCTGTTTCTACTCATTTTAAGTATGTACCTCTCACAAAGCTATGTTCATGGTTTACTGCAAATGAGTAATATCCACATTTTGTGTATACCTGATTACAGCTTTGTTATGACCTTTACAGTGTAAATCAGCATGCCATATTTTCATTGTCATCCCTTTGCAGGCCAGCATCTGCCAAACAATTCAGTCGGGGATGAACATAACTGTAAGTCATGTTGTCAGTTTTATTCTGAACTGCATATTGACTTTCAGTACAAGTTTAAGAAGTTGTAGAATGAACTACATTGTTTCTTTGTGTGTTTGACTGCCAGAAGCCAGAGATACACTCCATCTCCCCCAGTGTTGTGTCTTTCTATGGTAGAAACCGTGCAGTGTTGTCGGGTCGTAACCTCGGACAGGTGACCAGAGTGAGGATCCAGGGGAACATGGACTGTAGTCCACAAGAGTGAGTCAGTTTTGCCTGGTTTATTCAGGTTATGTTCAGTGTGAATGACTTTTAAAATGCAATCAATAAAGGATGTTAGCACACTATTATTATTATTATATTTCACTCATCGTCATCACACAAGTTGTGGTTTACACATCTAAACAACCTGTAAACTTTTGCTTGAGAGTTTAATTAATTTGTATTAAACACATTTTCAGTAATTTAAGAAATCAGAAAATTGATACACTACTTTACATCAGCGGACTGCAGTTTTTTCTACATTTATATGTAGAAAAAGAGGTTTTAAGGTGATATTTATACACAAATGGGACTACAGTATTTTACATTGTACTGTTTAGAAATATCATGTAATTGCCCATTTTAGTGACTGCCCCCCCCCCCCCCTTTTTTTTTTTTTTCTCTCAGATCTCCTGTGTTGGACAGAACAGATGTGAATCTGATATTCCACATTCCCACTGCAAATAATAAAGCTTCTGTCAAAGTATGCGTTGTCCTCCCAGATGGAAGTTGTGTGGGTAACGCTAGCATTACCTACCTGTCCTCACCGTCCTGTACTGACCTCACACCAAACAGTGCATGGCTCAGGTAAGAAATTACTGCCACTCAAAGCAAACCGACATGTTTCATTCCATGAATAACTAGATAAAAGCAATAATATGACGTTTAATCTAATCAATTACTTGTGCGACCACGTGTTGCAGTTCAGAGGATAACATTTTATCCCAATGGTAACAAGCTGTGAAAGGCAAGTGATGTAGATATTCTGCATTTTTATCCTATTCAGGGATGAAACATAAAGCAACCAGAAAGGATTTAATATGATCAAAAAACTAAACCAAAAAAAAAAAAAAAACTCTGTTCTTCTGTGATCTCCTTTTACTGATAATCGTAGGCTGATATTAACTGATATGACAACTGGTATAATTCAGTCAGTATGTTCAATACCAAATACAGAGCAGATGAATATGCATGAGGCTATTTTAGGATCTGAGCCAGCATTTCTACTCACTGACCCCGGTAGAGTTTTATCAAACTAATTCTGAGAAACAGTGCTTGTAATGGAGGAACAGTTATAGGTTGTGGGTCATCTATGGAGAAAGACAACCACTTCCCAAAAGTCATGTCTTTCACCATGACTTAACTTCCCCTCCCTGTACTTGCAGCTACAGAAAGTGTCACTTCTGCCTTTGTTTCTTCAGTTCAGGAAGGAGTAACATAAAACATAAGTAAAGCCGGTTAGACTTTTCTGACCTCATGTTGATGTAACCACCATTACAGTATGAAATAATCAAGGTGAAAAAGTGCCAGTTTTATTCCAGCGTGGGTTCATAAGAGTTTTTTTTGTTTGGCTTTATCAACATGTAACAGTCACAGTACAGAAGGAAGGGACTTTTTCTCCCACTGTTATCTTTTTAGCATGCCACTGCTGTGTTGCACCCCAATATTTCATCTGTTTAAACCAATAGACTAGAAAAAGGTAAACTTGGATTTCCCAGTTTGGTTTGTCACTTGAGTGTTTCTAAATACCCACAGCTCTCCTCTGGATTGCATTCACTGGGTTTTCATTATTAGGATACATCATGTATGCAAACAAATCAAAGTTTATTTGTTTTAGTTGATTCATGCATGAGTTTTCACATTTTGTTTTGGAGACTTTATAGCTGTTCCTCTTAATCTTTTCATTTCGAGGGTTCATACAGGTGCCTGAAATCCTTGAAAATGCTTGAATTTCAATGTATTTTCAAGGTCTGAAAAGGGCTTGAATTTTATTTGAAGTGCTTAAAAGTGCTTGCAATTATAGCTCTGTGATGTGATTTATTTATTTGTTTTTAATATTAACTCTGCCAGGTTAGATGGCAAGCCAAAGCTATTTATAGAAAGGTGATACATTTTGAAAAATAAAACTTTATGTCAAAAAAGAAAATTGCTGGGAGTTCTCAGGTTGACTCCTTGTAAATTTTTATCTTAATCTTTTTCTTGGTGCCAGTGTGTCTGAAGAACGCCAAGTGGCCTTCCTTTTTTTTTGGATAAAACTTTGTGTTCTCCTTCAATTTCTAAACTTTTTTCTATTATGAAACCTAATTATAGATGTTTATTGCATAATACAGTGTACATCGTTGTGAAAAAAAGAAAATCCTGAGTATATGTATTTACACTACAAACAAAAAGTTAAGGATGTTTTTAATTTTTGGGCTATTTTTTTTTTTTTTTCATGTGGGATTCTTGCACAGCACTTTTTACTTTTTTGTGTGTGAACTGAATTTAAACACATGTTTTTAATGACCAGACATACAGTAGTTTTATTTACAAATGGCAAAAATGACAAAAAAAAAAATATCCTTAACTTTCTGTATGTAGATGTGTGTTTAATCCCAGTGATAAGGTGATGTGCTGGAAAATTTTTAAGATGACCCTTAAAAGTGCTTGAATTTGACCTCGAAAAATGTGTAGGAACCCAGTATTTTGTTCTCTAAAACATTTACACTTGATTTATTTAATATAGGCATGGTTGTTACTTCCTTTTCTCTGCTGCTTTGTCTGTCATAGTGGAAAGAGAAATATTACAGTAAAGGGACCCTATATGGAGTTAGTGGAAGGAGTGATACACAGCCACGCCAAGAACAATATGTTGCTTCCACTGAGCTTCAACTCTACGGTGGGTGACGGAAAAGACACAAGTAGAGCAAGTCATGTCGTAATGTTTCTGACAGATTCTTGGTTTTCTCTGTAGCAACTAACTTATGGCACACCTGAGGCTGGAAGTGCTCTTACCTCAACTGTGTATCTGAAAGTAGCCAACGAGACCTTGAATTGCTCTAAAACCATCACCTACTACCCAGACCCAGTGTTCACCGACTTCACTCCCACACTGACAGGGAGCGATGTCAGCATCAACATCCAGGTACAACTATAATCACCTGCACAAATGCACACATGACCTCAGTTTGTAAAAATATTAACATTAGCTTCTGTTGTTCTCGTAGAAAAAGGCTGACAAACTGGATGTGACAATTGCAGAGCTATCTGTGTGGGGTGTTAATTATGGAAAACAATACGAGTGTAAAATAGAAGACAAAGAAACAAACAACGACACTGACTTTTTCATCTGTGAGATTAAAAACCCACAGGTCATGGAATTTCAGTATTTACTGGTAAGGGTCACTAAACTCAACCCAAACCCTTGTGGGATTGTTAGTGTTGTAATGTAAACACATCAATATCCTACTATTAATACCTTAAAATCCTCAGACATATATTTTCGTTCAAGTGTTACAGGAGTAAATGCATATTTGTGCTCTACAAAACTATTTGAAATTATTTTTGCAGATTAAATATGGCGACAAAGAAGTAATACTGAAGCCCAAATCCTCATATCTCCTTCTGATACTGCTTGTCCTTCTGCTTATACCCTGCATTATTATTGGTGAGTACATAAAGAAAGGTCTGACCTTTTCCTGTTCACTGTAGTTTTATGTATCAAATGACATGATCATTGTGACTTTCAGCGGTGGTGATTATCTACAGAAGGAAACAGAACCAGCTCACCACTAAAATGAACGATCTGATGGAAAATCTGGAGCTTGACATCAGGAATGACATCCGACAAGGTCAATGACAATGTTTTATTCAATAAAAAAAGTCATAAAGCAGAATATTTTAAGTCTCTCAGCTCCATCAAGGAGTAGCCAACAGAGCTGCCATGCTATATTCAGTCTGTGCTCCTTTTATGCTACCCCCACACAATGCAAACTAAGGACTGTGGTCTTTTAGGATAGTCTATCATATATTAACGCAAAGTGACATGTGCATAAAGTGGTTTCATAGACCGTGAAAGTGCTTGTAATCCAGTTGTTTAATAAATAATGGTTTACCGGACTAATGTTTGTCATTACTGTTCATTAGATATCCAAATATCAGTTCCAATCTTTTTGCGTGTGCTTGTGTATGGAGGACCGACCTTGCCATATTTAAAAATAAATACAGAAATATAGAAATGGCTTGATAAATTAATTTCCGTACAATTATTTCAATATACAATATTACAATTATTTATCTATTTTGTCCTTATTTATATTTTTCCTTCTTTAATTTTTATCCCTGCATTTATTTCTGCGTTGCTTTCTATTTACATTTTCTTTATCTCTTATTTATTTCTATATTTTATTTTCATCTGACATCTTATTAGTTTTTTGGTATTTTTTTTATTCATTGTCATATTTTCCTCATCAGTATTCCCCCTTTTGCATTTTCTTCCTCTATTTATTTCTGCATTGCCTATTAATTTCTGCGTGTCTTTTTTACATTTCAGGAGTCATTTTTCTTTTTCTGTATGCATTCATGCCTCATTAGGCAAGTGGGGAGGGGGGGGGGGGGGTCTTTAAAGGCGTGTCCTTAGGTCTGTTCTTCTCCCATTGGTTAATTTGTATTGGGGGGCTGTGCTGTCAGGGCTGAATAGACCAGGCTGTACCTGGTGTTTGTGGTCTCGTTAGAAGGACATGAAACTGTGTTATTTGAAAACCAGCAGAATTACTGCTGCAGAAATCACACAGTCACTGAGGACTTCACTGTTTGGTGTGGATATAGGAACAGAGAGTTTCAGTTCGCTTCACGGACAGACCTCTTGAACCACATAACATGGGTGATGCAGATGCAGTTACTGTAGATTGGAATCAGGGTATCCATGTGGTTCACATTAGATCAGTGATCCAGATTAGAGTACTGCAACCTGAACCGAGACCAACAGGACCCAACAGGTCAGGCCAGGTTTGGATAAAAACTTAGGAGTGCCGTTTGGGTTTTGGTCGGTTCAAACAGAAATCAAGAGAAAGTGGGCACATATGGAGGCACTGGTACTGGCTACATACCATTTTGAGCCATTGCATGAAGCCACAGCACCTGTGCCTTCATTTACTTCCTCTGTCTCTATTTCTGTCCGAACTCAACCCACACTTTAATGTTTGTGTCCCAACCCGATCAGTTAAATCCAGTTGTTCCCATATTTATGTTAAAGATTGTCATTAAATGTACTGGTTTACACATTTGTGGTATGTGAACAGTACCTGAATGAAATGACTCCATCACACTACCACTACAGAAATCAAACCTAAGACGGTTCTATGGTTTACATTTATTTTAAAAGCAATTAACACCATGAATTGAAGTAGGTCTATGTTTGCTCGTCTGATGAGTATTTTTAAAAACATCAAATGTTCAACACAAATTAAGGGACCGGAGCCAATTCGAACCAGAACAGCACTCCTTTTTGTCAGAACCCAGCCCGACCCGTCACATCCCGTTAGGATTTGTTCTGGTTGCAGTAGTCTAATCTGGATCACTGATCTAACGTGACCCACACGGATCCCCTGATTCCAATATAACTGCGTCTGGATCACCCATGTTACCTGGTCCAAGAGGTCCATCCATGAAGCGAACCGAAACACTCTCAGTTACAATATCCACGCCAAACAGTCAAGTCCTCAGTGACTGTGTGGTTTTCAGCTCAGACTCTAATGTGCCTAAACTCTTTTGCGATGTCCTCAATAGCTGTGTGATTTCTGCAGCCTGGTCTATTCAGCACTGAAAGCACAGCCCTGAAAACAAATTAACCAATAGAAGAGCTGACCTAAGGACACACCTTTAAAGACCATCCCTCTTAATTTGCCTAATGAGGCATAAATGCATACAGAAATAGAAAAAGGATTCCTGAAATGTAAAAAGGACACACAGAAATAAATAGAGGAAGAAAATACAAAAGGGGGAATACTGAAGAGGTAAATATACCTCCTTTTGCATTTTCTTCCTCTATTTATTTCTCCAAGCCTATTTATTTCTGCATGTCCTTTTTTACATTTCTGGAGTTATTTTTCTTTTTCTATATGCATTTATGCCTCATTAGGCAAATGAGGGGGCGGTCTTTAAAGGCGTGTCCTTAGGTCAGCTCTTCTCCTATTGGTTAATATGTATTGGGGGGCTGTGCTGTCAGTGCTGAATAGACCAGGCTGGACCTGGTGCTTGTGGTCTCAGTAGAGGGACATGAAACTGTGTTATTTGAAAAAAAGCAGAATTACTGCTGCAGAAATCACACAGTCACTGAGGACATCGCAAAAGAGTTCAGGCCCATTACAGTCTGAGCTGAAAATCACAAAATCACTGAGGACTTTACTGTTTGGTTTGGATATAATAACCGAGAGAGTGTTTTGGTTCGCTTCACAGACCGACCCAAACCAGTCTCTGTCTCGGTACTCTAATCTGGATCACTGATCTAATGTGAACCACATGGATGCCCTGATTCCAATCTACAGTAACTGCATCTGGATCACCCATGTTACGTGGTCCAAGAGGTCAGTCTGTGAAGTGAACCAAAACTCTCAGTTATTATATATAACGGTAAAGTCCTCAGTGACTGTGTGATTTCTGCAGCAGTAATTCTGCTGGTTTTCAAATAACACAGTTTCATGTCCCTCTACTACAAGCACCTGGTCTATTCAGTACTGACAGCACAACCCCCCAATACAAATTAACCAATAGGAGAAGAGCTGACCTAAGGACACACCTTTAAAGACCGCCCCCCTCATTTGCCTAATGAGGCATAAATGCATACAGAAAAAGAAAAAGGGCTCCTGGCATGTAAAAAGGACACAGAAATAAATAGGTAACACAGAAATAAGCAGAGGAAGAAAATGCAAAAGGGGGAATACTGATGAGGAAAATATGACTGTGAATTTAAAAAAATCCCAATAAATTAATAAGATGTCCGATGAAAATTAAACATAGAAATAAATAAGAGAAGAGATAAAGAAAATGTAAATAGAAAGCAATGCAGAAATAAATGCAGGGACAAAATTAAAGAAGGAAAAATATAAATAAGGACAAAATAGATATATAAATGGTACGGAAATTAATTTATCAAGTCATTTTTATATTTCTGCATACATTTTTAAATATGGCAGGGTCAGTCCTCCATACTTCTGTGCTGTTATAAATTACTGCTGATTGTGCTGATAAATGTCACACATTGTCACACATTGGCTCATGTTTTTAATCACTTCACTATCTAATGTACAGTAAGCACAGCCTCAACATGCAGTTCCTTTTAATGGTGTGAAAATCTTGCAAACTCTTTCTTCTTCCTGATGTCAGACTTGGCTGTATGCATTTTTACAGTTTTTGTGTTTTTCTGATTTTCATCTGGTGTTTTTACTTAAATCTCCAGGAAAAGAATCAGCTTTTGGTTGTACACTGTGTGTTAATAATCAGAATGAATTTCCCACCATGCTTTATTTGTTTTTCGAGAGAAGTGAGCAGTTTTGGCATCGAGATCTAGAAAATTTCTGTTCACTTTTGTCCACAGGTTTTATCGAGCTACAGACAGAAAAAGCCGACCTGCTGGAAAACGTTGGTGCGATTCCTTTCCTCGACTATAAACACTTTGCCTCCAGAATCTTTTTTCCTGAGGTAAAGTGAATCTACAACCTCAATAATTGCTCATATGTGACCAGCAGATGTTATAAGCTGTGTTTGTGTCCTCCAGAGTGAAGCTTTGATGGCGTCATGTATTAAAGACATTGGACAGGTATAGTTCGATGCTGCCCTTTTGGAGGACATGTTGCCTCTTTTTGATTGTCTGTTGTTGACGTTTTTCTGTTTGTCGCCTGGAATCAGGACGCAGAGAAGGTTCACCTTGATGAGTGTTGCCATGGCCTGTCCAGACTGATCCAGGACCAGCTCTTCCTTACCTCCATGGTGCACACTTTAGAGGAGCAGAAGAACTTCACCATTAAGGACAAGTCAGTTTGTGATGCAGCTGTTATTTGTGTACGTCTCTGTTTGTCTTCTATATGTTATTCTTGTGCAGTGTATTGTATTTTTGTCTCCTTTTCCTCTTCTTGTATCCTGCTCTAGGTGCACGTTGGCGTCTCTGCTGACTGTTGCACTCCACAGCAACTTGTCGTACCTAACGGAGGTGATGGAGTCTCTACTGAAGGATCTGATGCAACAGAACAGCAACACTCAGCCCAAACTGCTGCTGCGGCGTACTGAGTCTATAGTGGAGAAGCTGCTGACCAACTGGATGTCCATCTGCCTCTATGGTTTCCTCCGAGTCAGTTAATACATTACATATTTGTGATAGTATATAAACCAGTACAGTCAAACAATTTACATTTTTAATCAGATTAATCACAGGGTTGCTATGGATTAATATCAATAAATCATGATTAAATATCATTCATTTTTAAATATTGATTGTATTTCATTTTTCATGAGCCAACAGACTCAAGATATATATATATATATTCACTTAATGTGTTTGTCATAAACTGGGTGACGTGTTAGTCGAAGTGCTAGTAGAATCCCTGTCTAACGTATGCTTTGGGTTAATGTGGTGTTTCAAACTGGAATGCTTCAGTGAAAAGAAAACTCCTTCCTGCAGTGTGTGCATAATACTTTGGCCCAATCCCAATTCACTCCTTAGCCCTCCCACTTGGCCCTTGCAGTTGGCACTACCCCTTGAAACAGAGCTGCAAGGGGTAGGGGTTGAAACATTCTCGTAAGAAATTGGACAACGCTTCCAGACCTGTTACATCATCAGCAGTCATTAACGCCGCTATAAACAGATGTGAAAACTTTGTTTCCAAAAGCATTCCCCATGCTGTCAGCAGCTGTAACCGTCTGTGTTCCATGGGCTTTGGTCATCTGTTTGCAGCTATCAACTATAAATTGCAGAAATGTGATCTAGAACACATTGAAACGGCATTAAACGGTTGATCAAATGATTAAGTTGTTTACGAAGAAAATACGTACATTTGTGTGTTTCTTTCATCACACTGCTACACTTTATTGCTGCGTTTACGTCCATCTTGCCACTGATTCGAACAAAATTATGGGAAATTTCTCCTACCCCTCCATCGTAGTGTGGTCCTGGAAAATCTCCATTTCGAGGACTATACAGCCCTCCGCCTTAGCCCTTCCCCTCCGCCTAATTGAGAATCGGGACAACACTACCCCTTTATGTGTACGCGCAAAACGGAGGGGTAGGGGTAAGGGGGAGGAGCTAAGGGGTGAACTGGGATTCAGCCTTTATGTTGTTTGACTGTTCCGTCTTGGTTTTTTTGTCCTCATATTTCCATCCAGAGGGCCAACGTGCTGTTTAGTGTTTTCTATCTTTATGGGTTGGTTCTGCTGGTTGTCACTACCAGATCAACTGAGCGTTTGTTCATGTGTAATGGTAACTCTACTTGGACAAACTGCGCCAAATGCGTTGGCAGAGATATTCAGAGTAATTCTGTGCTGTAGATGGATTAATTGCGTTTAAATTTTTAATCAGATTATCATGATGATGAATTAATCTACATGAACGTGTTAATTTTACAGATCTAATTTAAACTAAACAAGTTTTAGCAGCTATATTTATTTCTTTAGACAAATAATGTAAGGCTCAATAGTCAACATTCTGGGACAGTGATGTTGAAACACAGAGTGAAGTAAATGGGGTATGTTCTGTCGAGAAGGAAGGAAATAAATAACACAGAATGACTCCAAACACATTGCACCATTCTGACTCTGACAGTTACTGAAGCGGCATCTTGCATTTCATTTTATCATGTCATTGTGTGATTTTTTTTTTTTTTCAACCAGCCCATGTTTTTTAGTATCCTATCAACTAGAGATCTAGAAATGTCTTCAGCTACTTTGAAAACCACATTTCTTTTTGACACCTTGTCTACATATCTTGTGGTTGATGAATTTAGATGAAACATTTCCATGTTGACAAGTACGACCTCTGTATATACATCACACAGTGAGAGGTATTATCAGTTACTGCAACACTTAGCTCAAAGACAGAGGTGTCAAAAGTATTCACATTCACTGCTCTGGTAGAAGTATAGATACTAGATTTTAAAAAGACTTCTGCAGAAGTTGAAGTATCAACTCAAGCTTTTTAGTCCAGTAAAAGTGTAAAAGTACTGGTTTCAAAACTACATAAAGTATAAAATTAAATGCAAGGGGGAAAAATGACATTAGGATAAAAGCTTAGGCAGCACTACAGGGGTCTATAGTGTACTACCCCACCTCCCCAAAAAACCTGTTTCTAAAGGCCATAATGACTATAATGTTAGATTAAAATGTTAATGTTAAAACATTTGGGATGCACTAGTCTACCTGTTTCAGCTGCATGTCTGCCCATTGAAAATTAACACATTTTAGTCCAATGCAAATGTATTAAAGAACCATATATGTGTCCTACTAGCATTAACATGTGTTTCATGGGGTGGAAGATATGATGACTAGCTGAATATAAGTATTGCAATGGTGCGAAAGTCAGCTGTGATGGATCATGTATAAACCAGTAGGGTGTAGAATGGTATATGTTTATACTTCTAATCCAACCACAATCAAATTCACTCTATCTGGATGGAGCCATTTATCTGGACTTTTTTTTTTTTTTTATTTGATGAGAAGCTGAAATGAAATAGGAGTAATGAGGCTATTTAGAGTCAAAAAAAAAAAATAAAAATTTTGCATGAGCATGCTAGATTTCAAAAAATATTCCAAGGCACACTGTAGGATTTGTGTAAAAATAAAATGCCTTTATTAGTTCATGGTATTGAGGCTATTTCTAAAATGTAAGGAGTAGAAAGTACTGATAATTGCTTGAAAATGTAAGGAGTAGAAGTAAAAAGTCAGCTGAAAAATCATTACTCCCCTAAAGTATAGAAAACCAAAATTTGTACTTAAGTAAGGTAACAAAGTATTTGTACCTCATCATTTGACCCCTCTGCTCAGATATGAGTATTTTTGGCTCTGCTGTTTGATGTTACGTGACATGCAGAACGCACTGCATGCACCACTCTGTCCTTAAGGTTTTTGCATGTACTAAACTACATAAAGCCAGTCTATATTTTACCACAGCTCTTGAGCTCTGTTTGTCCACTGAGTTCCTGTTCCTCATTCTTGCACAGGAAAATGTCGGCCAGCACCTGTTCCTGATGGTGAGTGCTCTCACGCAGCAGATCTCCAAAGGGCCGGTGGACTGTGTGACAGAGAAAGCTCTGTACACACTCAGTGAGGATTGGCTGCTGTGGCAGGCTCAGGACTTCAGCTCCCTGGTAAACACACACTCACCAAGGCTTTAGCACATTTCAGCACTTTACTTGAGCACAAGTCAAAGCTTCTTTCATGTATTATTCTCTCTGAAACATACAAATATCCATATAGTCATTTTTTTCAGTGTCCCCATGTCAACAGTTTTGTCAGTGGGACTTTTAAATACAAATACAAGTCATGACTGCCTCCCATCTCTTAGTTCTCTTTTTGGTCTGCTGGTTAGGCAAATACAAAACTTAGCTTGCCTAGCAACATCTCCATTTATATGCACCACTCCTCATTAAAAACACACTTTATTTTGAGATGATTTAAAATATAGTTTCACACCAAATGCAAAACTTGTAAGGTTCTCCTTTATGAGTGTTCACTGCCTGTGAAAGGAAGGGTTCTTGTCACATTTAGAATATTGTGGCAGCATTCAAGAACTGCAGTTGGTACAAAACCACTTCCACTTCCTCTTCTATATATTTTAAGGCCTATGCCAACATACACTCCAGCGTAGCATTAAGTGCACAAACATAGGTGAATTTATACTCTAGCATACTCTGCTCTATACTCTACTTGTCTAGCACAAATGGCTAAATTTCTGCGCGTGAAGTTCTCCATTTTAGCAAAAGCTCTTTTAACTTCACTGCAAAAATCAAAATCTTACCAAGTGTATTTTCCTCATTTCTAGTCAAAATATCTCATCACACTTAAAATAAGACATAATCACCTAAAGAGTAACTTTTCAGTGAGATGTGAGACCTTATTTTTTAGACAATAGACCTTGAAAATCTTATTTCAAGAAATTTTACCAAGATAATTTTTACTTGTTCCACTGGCAGATTTTTTTGTTTGAATTAAGAAAAAAAAAGCTTGAATTAAGCAAAACAAGTGAACAAGGTCATTTTTACTCTTTCCACTGGCAGATTTTTTTGTTTGAATTAAGAAAGAAAAAAAAGCTTGAATTAAGCAAAACAAGTGAACAAGTAAAAATTATCTTGGTAAGATTTCTTGAAATAAGATTTTCAAGATCTATTGTCTAAAAATAAGTTCTCATATCTCACTGAAAAGTTACTCTTTTTGTGATTATGTCTTATTTTAAGTGTGATGAGATATTTTGACTAGAAATGAGAAAAATACACTTGGTAAGATTTTGATTTTTGCAGTGTTAGAGCTTTGAGATGAAGCCTGGAGTACACATCAGATTACTGAGTCAGAGCTGAAGAATGTTGCGGAGGCTTAGCCTGTCATACCTAATTCCACAACATGTGGAGATCCGTTCAGGACCGTTTTAGCATTTGTACTGTCATATCAGGAAACATTTCACTCATTTTTAACCCAAATGGACAATGATTTTGATGTTATGATGATCCATTCTGTCTTTTGACAAGATACCATTCTGTAAACACACTCTCTTAGTACATTTATGATGTTATTATTCACCTAAACCACTAAACGGGAACTGATGTACACATGCATGTACACAGTGTTTCTTAGGTTATACGTCAAATGTGGTTTAACTCATCTAATTGCCCTGAGATGGTGCAGATTTTAATCAGTGAGTAAATGTGAAAACCTTTTTTGTTGGCACTTGATATGACTCTTGCACATGTATGTAAAGTTTGTGGTCAAACTGTGAAGGGTGTGGAGATGTAGTCTTTGTAAATACAGAGAAGCAGAGATAAACACAGAACATCAATCTCATATGTCTTGATTTAAAGAGCAGAAATGGACAGTTCACCATGTACTATATGTGCAATAGACAGTGTAATATGTAGAGGATGACGGGCATTTAGGAACACCCACAGATTATACTGATATATGTGAGTAAACATCTGATGCATCAGGCTGTCGATCCAGGTCATATTCACTTTTTTTTTTTTTAACTAAGTCTTTTACTTATCAACCTGAGAAATACATCTCAAATCACCTTTTATCATCTCATGTGCACATAACAGAGGTATTTTGAACCCTGCAACGATGTGTCTGTGGACGTTGCCCTTGCAGTAAATAGTCTATGCTCCCTCTTTTTGCATTTCTCTCCCTCTGCAGCTACACGGGTCTACAGAGTCCTGACAGTCTTATCATTTCTACCAAACCACCATCTCACTTTGCTGCTCATTTCGATCCATTAGTGCACATGCATTAGCCACAAAACTGCAGAGAGGCAATAAGATGAGGGAGTGATGCCACTTGAACCAATCCACAATGCTGTGAAACCCTTTCATTAACCACACCTCCCTCAAAGATTTCCCACAGCTGCATTACAGTGTAATAACAGTGAGGGAAGAGAACGCTAATCACCTGCTTCAGAATGAAACAACTTTTGCTCTGTTGTGGCTTTGGTTTAGTTACTGTGAGTGTGATGAAAAAACTGAGGTTAACATTAGTGGTAATGTAAGCATGTGTCCATTTGCAAAGGCAATAAGTTGATCTTAATGCATTTGTTCTCTCTAGTATGTATCGGATGAAAGGGGTTAAAAATGAAGTTTCTGAAACCTACCTGATGTTTAACCCTTTAACCCCTGAGACATTATTCTAGGTAAATGTGCTGCTGTGAGTTTGCGTCTGTTGTTTTACTGTGTGTTTTAAGGTCAAAACAAGGTGGAATAACAGAAAAAGACAAAGAGATGCATTGAAGTTTGACAGATTTTTACTAAATAAGGCACTCAGAATGTACATCAATAAGAGATTTAGGATGTTGATCATGAACTGTGAACTGGAACACACTGAACAACAAGTATTTGAATTTTGGCCCAGTAGTTTTTGTTTTGAGGCTCTTTTTTTCTAAATCAGTCCAGCTGTTTTTTTGGCACCTGGTTGAGCTCCAAAAAGCAGTTACACAGGCAAAACACAGTAACACACAATAAAGGTAAATCACCCCAACACTGCAAACAACAGTAAAAAAAAAAAAAAAAACACACAAGGAAAATGGTGTAAAAACAAAACAAAACAAAAAAGTCCAAATGGTCTGTTTTTACAGTGAGTCAGTCTCACTCACTGCTCCGTTTTACCCCCCCATTCCACAGGCAGTGAGGGTTGCACTGAGCATGCTCAGATGTCTATGGGAAGAACAAGGTGTATTCTATCAGCACATTTAGAAATTTGAAGTATTGAACACACAGTTGAATTTTATAAATATTTCAAATAAATCACACATGCAGAATGCTCACCACAGACACGTCAGGGGTTAAAGGGTTAATCTAAATTAATTAATTATTTAATTAATTAACCAGCTGAATTGACCCGGTTCATACAAACACAGTATGATTACATGTGTAGTTTTGTCAGTGATGTTACAGATCGGGCGAGTCTGTTCGTGTGTACTTCTTGCAGAAGCTGAAGGTGCTGTTTGCAGTGGGCACTGACGGTGAGGTCAGCGAGCCTCTGGAGGTCGATGCCCTCACCTGTGACACCATAGAACAGGTCAAAGAGAAAATCCTGTCCACTTTTAAGGCCAAGTTCGGTTTCCCTTACAACACACCACTCAGGGACACTGATATTGGTGAGAATGAGACCAGTTATTGTCCTTACAGTGCCCTTTACATTCAGTCGCGGAAAAAATTATTAGACCATCAAAAGTCATCAAAAACAACACTGCAAAAATCGAAATCTTATCAAGTGTAATTTTCTCATTTCTAGACAATATATCTTATCACACTTAAAATAAGTCATAATCACCTAAAGAGTAACTTTTCAGTGAGCTATAAGAACTTATTTTCAGACAATAGATCTGGAAAATCTTATTTCAAGAAATTTTATCAAGATAATTTTCACTTGTTCCATTGGCAGATTTTTTTTTTTTTTTTTTTTTTGCTTAATTCAAGCTTTTTTTTCTTTCTTAATTCAAACAAAAAAATCTGCCAGTGGAAAGAGTAAAAATGACCTTGTTCACTTGTTTTGCTTAATTCAAGCTTTTTTTTTCTTAATTCAAACAAAAAAATCTGCCAGTGGAACAAGTGAAAATTATCTTGGTAAGATTTCTTGAAATAAGATTTTCAAGATTTTATTGTCTAAAAATAAGCTCTTATATCTCACTGAAAAGTTACTCTTTAGGTGATTATGTCTTATTTGAAGTGTGATGAGATATTTTGACTAGAAATGGCAAAACTTGGCTACACTTGGTAAGATTTAGATTTTTGCAGTGAATGGTTATCCAGTCAAGTACTAACTCCTGTGTGTATCATGTGACTAAAACAGACAGAAAAGAAAACATGGAATGCCTAAAAGCACTGTTTTTGTCAGTACAATGACATAGATATTGATGTAAGAACTGAAGTGATTTTGGTTATTATCAAGAAAACATGGATAATGGATAGATATGAGCTCTGAAATTAAACTCTTATGAGCTATTTTTATTGTTATCATTATATTTGTTCAAACAAATGTACCTTTAGTTGTACCAGGCATTAAAATGAACAAGAAACTGAAGGCAACAAAGGGTGGTCTAATAATTTTTTCCGTGACTATATCTATGACTATGACAATGTCACACTGAATTTCACAGAAGTCCAGATATGGGATGTATTGAACTGAATGAATGTCTGTATTTGAAACTTGAAACTAACTAACTAACACAGGAATATAATCACTTAATTTTTCTCTTACTGAATTGTTGCAATCTGTTGGAAATATGTAAAATTTGAGCAGCCATCTATACTGTGTATATAAACCCTGTTTATTTTTTCCCTGTTCAGAGTTTGAGAAGGATGGTTCATTCGTTCGTCTTGAAGAAGTGGATGCGAGCTCAGAAGTCCTGGGGGATGTGACGATGCTGAACACACTGAAGCATTACAAGGTTGGACATGTCCGTTAACTTATCAGTGAAAATCAAGGTGTGGTGATACTATCAATCAAAGGGAAACTCATTTTTGAACAAGAGCAGTGTGGTATGGAACCTGGGTGTGACATACAGAGGGTGTGACTGAGGTTAAGTTTAACGCTTCCTCTCCACTGCGTTTCATTACCTCATTACAGTCATAGGTTCAGCTTCTCACTTCTGTGTCGAAATAAAGTCAAAAAACTTCTTTGAGCTTGTTACTTCTTTGAAATTCAGACCCATATCCTGTTAGCATCACTAAATTTAATTTGCACCGACAAAGTCAGAGTCAGAGAAGGAAGCTCTGCTCTGATAAAACAGTTTTTTAGTATCAGAGAAAAACATGTAGAGTGCAGCTTTTAAGTGAGCAAACAGTGCAAGTGTTGAGATCAGGATGTGTGATCTGTAATGGCTGCATAATGGGATCACTGGAGTGCTTGTGCATCATTAGAGTACCCCCAGGACCGGGGGAGACACTTAACAGATGAGCTGCGCTGTAACCTGCCGGCCTGGTCAGTGTTCACGAGACTGCAAAAGCTCAGCATGCTCAGAGTTCTTCTTTACATGATTAGTTAAACCAGAACCTGAGAGACCATGCTTTCCTCATTGGACTGCTGATCTTTTGACTCTTTCTGTGTTCAGATCTGAACCTTTCAACTGCACTATCTGGCAGATGTGATGTAACTCCATAGTGCAGGACAGAGCACTCTGTTATTAGGTTATGGAAGCAGGAGAGCGCTGTCTCTGATGGACATGTAAGAAGACCGCCCCTGTTTATGAACTGTCCAGATGACTGTTTTCCTACGTGAACCTCCAAGTATTTATTAGATCTGACTTGTTAAATGTTGTGTTTATGGATGGGCTGAGGTGGGGTCACATATGGATAAACCCTCTGACTGACCAAGTATCGAATTAAGGACTTAAGCAAGATGTGATGCTGCAGAGTTGTTTTGTAAGTTAACATCTATGAACATAAATCTGACAGAGACTCAGTTTAATAGGAAATACTTTATTTAATTTATACATAAAATAATTGGGATTGAATTATGGGCTTGTGTTAGATTGGAAAATTCCATGGTGACTAAATTATTGAATCATCCTAATGCATCCATAGAGATTTAATATCGTCACGTTCCTAAAATAATCGCCTAATTTTTTTTTTTTTTTTACAAAAATGATTTTTTTTTTTGCCCAAATCAGCTCTTCATGATATTGGCCAACATTCTCAGTTGAACGGATCATGTGATTCTACTCTGTAAGATAATCGCATATGGGTGCTTCTATGAAACTGGTCCCTAAAAACAGGACATGGGGGCTAAAAATCCAAACCAGATGTAGACTAATGCCATAAAGTAAGTTTGGAGGCACTTTGGGTCTATTTTAAAAATAAATATTTACCGAGATAAAAGAGAAACTATTTTTCAAACACATTTTTATATTATTTTTATACAAGAATCCACATGTAACACAGTAAGAAGGACCCAAAAATTATGCTCTACTATTTTTTTTGATATCTTTTTATTCTCTCACAGGTACATTTTGGAAATCAAGCTAATTATAAAAAGCAGATTGTTTCACAAAAATGGCTGCCGTTGAAATGTTACTCATGCTTTATTTGTGTTTAAATGGACAGGTTCTGCATGTAATGCGAGTAGACACAATGGGTTAAATACAAAACCTGGAATTAGACTGCTGATTCATGAAAAACTGATTCATTTGAAATACCACTAAGATCATCACATTTAACACAGTGTCTTTAATCATAGTCTATATAAGACCATTTACAGCCATGTTTTCCAGATTAAATACACTGACACCTAGGTAGATTTTCATGTCCCAATTTTGGTTTTATTTTTGGCCCAAATATTTGATTAAAAATTCATTAATTTTGGGATAGCTCAGAGCAAGAGTAGAATATTTTTGCATTTATCTGAGATCATCATTAGGTACATCCTGGGGGGAAATATGTCTAAATTTCTCTTTTATTATTGGGTCTAAAAAGCTGGTAAAGTCCCAGGTACCAAAATAAACCCAGTTTCATAGAAGCACCCATTTGAATAGAGTGTGACTTAGGTCTGATTCAGGGTTTTTTTGTGTTTCCCGAAAAATCTGAAAAAAATGACTTGTGCAATTATTTTAGGAAGATGACTATATTTAAAATAACAAGTAAAATGTGGTAATGCCAGCATAAACTGAAACAGACGCAGTGGTTTGTACAGTACAGATATACATTTCTGTGGGTATTTGACAACAACCACACACACACACACACGCACACACACGCACACACACAGTCATGTCTTCCATCTTTGTGAGGAAAGTCACTTGCATGATGCTTTTGCTTTACTTTAACCTAATTCTAACTTAACTCTGAATCCTCAAACAGCATTTTAAAGGTTCATACAAAAGTGAGGATGGACGATAATGGCTTTATCTTGTTTTCCCATAAAGATTGCCATAGACCAGTGTTTTTCAACCTTGGGGTCCGGGCCCCACGTGGGGTCACCTGGAATTCAAATGGGGTCATCTGAAATTTCTAGTAATTGATAAAAATAAAAATAACTAATAAAAAATAGATGGTGAGTTGAGAGAGACAATCATAATATATAAAAGACATGACAAACTGTGAAGCTGAAACTGAAGCACTGTGGTACTGTTTATCTGTCAAATGTTCATTGAGGTCAGTTTCAGATCCTGCAGCTCTTTCATAATTCATAGTTTGAGTTCTTGTTTGTTCAGTATTAATTGTCAGCCTTGTAAATCCAAGCTGGACTGACTGTACATATCCTGACCAAGGAAAATAAAATTCTTCCTTTGTGCAGTAATCTACACCTGGCTTTTCTGCCTCCGTCCATAATAATATACATTATATAGACTAAATGTCATCTAAAATTAACGTTTATTTGCAACATAGTACAGCAAACTATTACATGATCAAAAACAAATTAATTTGAGCTAAAAATATCTCTGTTTTGAATGTCTGGGGTCACCAGAAATTTGTGATGTTAAAATGGGGTCACGAGACAAAAAAGATTGGGGACGACCGCTGCCATAGACAAACAAAAAATCCAGCTGTTTGATGGCATAATGATGATTGCATGAGATGAGAACAGTCATGCATCTGAGTTGCAAAAGTGTAAAACTGTGTGGGTGTTTGTTCACCTGCAGGTAACTGATGGAGCAAAGATCAAAGTACTCTCTAAGAAAACGCATCCTCCACTGAGCCCTCAGGGAAGTCTGAAAGGTAACATCTGACAAAGTACACAATCATTCACATGCACTGTTATTATGATGTGGTGTCATTTTTAAACATTTCAGATAAATGGGAAAATTCAGACAAAATAGATGTTTATAACTTTAAAAGCCGCTATATTAAAACCTTTTAATAAATCTGAATAAAATAGTAAATTCTTTCTTATAGTCAGTGATTTTCTGTCAATTTCTTCTTCTAGACGATAAGGACTTTTCCGGAAAATACTTCCACTTGGTAAGAAGAGGCCGAAAAAGAGAAATTCATGACATAAGTCTGTTGATATTCTTAGTGAGCATGGCCTGTTGGTGCTGTTACAGATTGACCCTGATGTAGACGAGGACCAAAGAAAGAACCCAGAAAGGAAGAAGTTAAAGTTGAAGGAAGTACACCTCACTAAGCTGCTGTCAACAAAGGCAAGAGGAAGCTGTGGCTTTTCTTTTCTGCTTGTACATCACTAAAACTGATTATGAAAGGAATTTTTAAAAGTTGACACAATATTTCTAACACAGAATATAACAGTAATGGAAGCCCGGTACGAAACCGAACTTTGTCTTCCAGGTGGCGGTACATTCATTTGTGGAGAACCTGTTCAGGTGTATCTGGGGGATGCAGCATAACAAAGCACCGCACGCCATCAAATACTTCTTTGACTTCCTGGATGCTCAGGCTGAAAACATGAAAATCACTGATCCAGATGTTCTGCACATCTGGAAGACCAACAGGTATGTCTGGATCATGACATGCTGTTTTAAATGTTTGACACGTGCAAATAAGTTTGTACATTTTTGTTTATGTCACTGTCTTTTGTGTGCAGTTTACCGCTACGCTTCTGGGTGAACATCCTGAAGAACCCGCAGTTTGTTTTTGACATGGAGAAGACTCCACATTTAGACGGCTGCTTGTCCGTCATCGCCCAGGCCTTCATGGACTCCTTCTCCCTCAGTGACATCCAGCTGGGAAAGGTGAAATACATGACGCTTGGAATAGACTTATAGAGACATGAGTCAGTCCGCTACATTTTTTTCAAAGTGTACTTTTTAAAAATTGCGGGGGATAATATTAATAAAACAGTTTTTGCTGATAGACAGATTTCTTCCCAAAGCTACACTGATGAGTTATAACATTCTGACCACTGACAGGAGAAGTGGTAATAAATATTGGTTATTTCACTAGTTGGATGTATTAGACAGGTGAACATTTAGTCATCGAAGCTGATGTGTTAGAAGCAGCAAAATGAGCAACGCAAGGACCTGAGTGGTTTGACCAGGTCCATATTGTAATGGTGATGACTGGGTCAGAGCACCTCCACAACTGCAGGTCTGGTTGGGTGTTACTGATCTGCAGTGGTTAATACTGACCAAAAATGGACAAAGGAAGGACATCCCAATCTCAGGACAGTTGATCATCTGTGGGAGCTGTTGGTTAAATAAACCTGATCCATAGAGGTCCACTTCTACTTCCAAAACTTCAGGGATCTGTTGATAACATCTTGGTCCAGATACCACAGCACACCTTCAGAGGTCTGGTGGAGTGTAGGCCTCAGGTCAGAACTGGTTTTGGTGGAAAAAGGTGGACCTACACAATAATAGACAGGTGGTAATAATGTTCTGCTCCTATAGAAACTCGATTGGTTGAGATCTGATTGTTCTTTAGATACTTTTGGTCAGTACTAACCACTTTACTCTGGGAATGAACAAGATCTGCAGATGTTCTGACCCAGTGATTTGACCATCACTATTAATAAAGTTGCTCAGATCCCTATTCTTGCCCACTTTGCTGTTTCGAACACATCAACGTTGTTCACTTAATGTCTAATACATCCCACTCACTGACAGGTCCCAGTGTAATTAGATCATCTACACTGATACCTCTTTGCTCATCAGTAGCAGAGGTGTCAAAAGTATTCCCATTCATTACTCAGGTACAGATACTAGAGTTTAAAAAGACTTCTGTAGACATTGAAGTATCAACTCAAGCTTTTTACTCCAGTAAAAGTGTAAAAGTACTGGTTTCAAAACTACTTAAAGTATAAAAGTAAATGTAAGGGAAAAAAATGCCATTAGGATAAAAGCTTAGACGGTTCCTTAGGGGTCTATAGTGCACTACCCCACCTCCCCAAAAAACATGTTTCTAAAGGCCATAATGACTATAATGTTATATTAAAATGTTAATGTTGAAACATTGGGGATGCACTAGTCTGCATGTTCAGCTGCATATAGGCTCATTGAAAATGAACATATTTTAGTCCAATGCAAATTTTTTATAGAACCATATTTGTGTCCTACTGAGCATTAACATGTGTTTAATGGAGCAGAACATATGATGACTAGTTGAAAATAAGTATTGGAATGGTGCAAAAAGTCAGGTGTGACGGATCGCATACAAACCAGTAGGGTGCCAGAATGGTAAATGTTTATACTTCTAATCCAACCACAGTCTAACTCACTCTATCCGGATGGAGCCATTTATCTGGATATTTTTTTTTTTATTTGAACGATAAATGAAAACAAGCTGAAATGAAATAGGAGTAACAAGGTTATTTTTAAAATGTGAGGAGTAGAAAGTACAGATAATTGCGTAAGGAGTAAAGTAGAAAAAGTCAGCTGAATAATAATTACTCCAGTAAAGTATAGATAACTAAAATGTCTACTTAAGAACACCTCTACAGTAGTTAGTGGTCAGAATGGTACAGCTGATCTGTGTCTTTCAGTGTGTAATGGGGTAAATGTACTTTCCAGACTTGGCTAATAAGAGGCTAGTTCATACTTCTTGCAACATGTCTTTCCTTTAGTGCAGCTCAACACATACAGTCAAAGTAGTCAAAAGTCAAAGTAGACACTTTGGAGCTGGAAAGGCACATAGCTTATGTTAACAAAATGAAGACTATGGTGTCGGTCCCACATTTCTTTGTTTTTACTGGCAGTGAGTTAGGAGGAGATCTGAGTGGCTGGTGTAAAGAGGTGACCTCTGACCTCACAGGAAGGTTCATTTGGGTCACAAAATATCACCTCATATCATTTAACTGAAAATGACCAAAGATTTATCTTTATATCATCACCTGGTATTTCTAATATTTGTTTCAGCATACACCTACCAACAAACTCCTCTACACCAAAGACATTCCAAAGTTTAAACAGGAAGTGAAGCTTTACTACAAGCAGATTCGGGAGCAGCAGCCAATCACAGCGTCAGAATTTAAGGACTTCCTGCTCTTAGAGTCAAAGGTAAAAAGTCTAATTTATCAAATTGAGTTCCAGTGTCACTGTGAACCTTGGCATTAAGCAAATATTTTCATTTCAGAAACATGACAACGAATTCAATGAAGCTGAAGCCCTGAGAGAGCTCTACAAATTCATACAGAAATACTTCACAGAGGTCAGTTCTGTCATTTACAAAAACCCATTTCTTAGAATCTTTAGAGTAACTCTGGTCTTATTTTTTAGTGTCAAGTCATGAAGCCCTTTGCGATCACTATATGTAAAAGAGTAATTATTTTTAAAGGAATACAGACGGAAAAAATGAAATGACCCGCATTAATTTGGTGCCACAAATGAAAGCAGTCAACAATATTTTATCTATGGTTCCATCATCAGTCACACGACGCATGTAGAGGAAATGAGATTGTTTGATCTTCCTCTTCTGTGCACATTTCCTTTACTTTTTACACCTAACACTCCAGTTTTCAAGCAAAACCTTTTCAAATAAAATAAGGCTCTCAAGTCGTTGTATTGGACGACAAAACAGTTTCAGAATAAATGTGTTACCTTTCCAGGAAGTATTATTTGCCACCCTACTAGCAGAATTACGACCACATTAGATCATTAACATTTGACAAAATACATTTGCTTCACTTTTTCTTTAGATCCAGGAGAAGCTGAACCAGAATGGTGCTCCCTCAGAGCTAAAAGAGCAACTACATCATGTGAAAGACTTGTTTGATGGACTGAAGAGCTGCTCATGGAACTGATCCAGGGAACCTTTCACTGGCATGAGTAATGATCCCAAAGCCTAGAAAGCTACGGTAAAAGTAAATCTCCTAGAAAGCAGTTGGAAGAGAACACCCCATGGACACAAGATTAAAACCACAGTTATCTGAGACAGTAGAAAATACAGTCTTTATAAATATTGTGCAAACATGTACATTAAAACCCTGAGGAAATCAGCACATTTTAGATCAAATTAATCATCATAAAACCTGGCGTCACATCAGTGCTCTTAATACCAAAATTTATAGACAAAAAAAAAAAAAAAAATCTGTTGATCAGTGGTCGGGCTGGGATGTGGAGCTCTTGTTGGCCAGAGATCCCAGTTCTTCAAGTTGTTGCATCTGTGCGCTTTCGAGGTCCTGCAGCCTCTGACGCAGCACTGACAGGTCGGTCAGCTGCTGCTCCTGTCGAGAGACGAAGGTGCGCATGAAATGTGTGTGCATGTGTTACGACCAGTACTGCGACAAACGGTTGGGCGTGGACCTACTGGTACGTTGGAAGACAGCCCCTCAGACCTGAGCACGGGGAGGGGGTTGGGCGAGGACGTCAGGAAACTGGGGCCCACGCTGAAGGGACCCTGGCCCCCTAACAACAGCTGACGGAACTCGTTGTTTCGTCGCTGCAGCTCCTTCAACTGTCTGCTGAGCCGAGCCTGCTCCTCTGAATGCAACGCACGTCTGCACGGAGGAGGGGGAAAATGCTTTTATGGTTCATATTTGAAGGGTTAGGTGGATCATGTTGAGAGGGGTTGTATGAGGCGCACAGTCAGTGGATTATCTGCAGTAAAGTGTGGCACATAAAAGATACAACTGAATGCTATGTTTAGACTACTTTCATTTGACCTTGCTGGCTGTTAGATGTCCTTTCCATTAGTTCAGATCGAAACAAATTTACAGGTTAAAATAGCAGTAGATCAGTGACCTGTGTGATGCAAGATAAAGCTACTTTGTCAAGGGAGTATAGTAGGTTTGAAGAACTTTGAAGACATCAGTTCATCTCATAAAGGGCCGTCTGACAGCAGTGTTAACATGTGAAATTAGTCAAATAGTAGTGTACATTTGAACCAGATTTTTTAAGGGGGTCATATTTTGCTAAAACCACTTTTATTAGTCTTTGGTTCATTTATTTGTGTATTTGGACCCTAATAGTTCAAAAAGTTTGAATTTGAACCCTCCAGGTGCTGCAAAGCTATCTTTATTTTAATTCCAGCAAAAATCAAGTGGATTTTTACAACCTGTTTTAATTCCTGCTTATTTTGTTACATTTTATAACTAGTTATGTAATGACATTTGCACATATAGGTCAAGATGCCCGATGAACATTTCTCCGAGTACGCCATAATTGTTTGTCAACAGCAGTGGTTGTAGTAAAAACTGAAAAGTCCAAAAACCTTGAGCCAATTACCTAAAATGTTCAGTTGTTGGTTGTATTAACGAACACAAGTGGCTGAGCAGGACAGGAAGCACAGCCAACATCCTGCAGGGGGTGGGGCATAAAGTGGCTGATTTGGATTTAAAGGGCCAGTGCTCAAAACCACCTTTCTCGTGTCATTAGTCAGAAATTAATGAAGAATTGAAACCCAAGCATAGCCTTTACAGTTTATGTAGACCACCGGGAAATGTTTTAAAATGCATAATTCCATTTAAAAAAAGCAAAATATCACACCTTTAAAGGAACTAAACATGTTGCCAATAATCTTTCCACACCGTAACACTGCTTAGATTCTGTCCTATCTGTTTCTCCAAAATGAAACTATACTGATAGTCTACCATAACATGCCTCATACAACCCCTCTCTGAATAAAAGGAACAAACCCTGAATATTTTAACATGTAAATATTAAATCTGTTAATGCAAAACAGGATGCTTTGTCTTCTGTCATAATTTACAATAGAAAAAAAATGCTTGAGTCCTGTCATTGCAGAGTTCTCACTTGTTGGCTGCAGCAGCTTCAGCTTCCAGTTCCACCTCTGCGAGCTTGGCCTCCAGCAGCTGGATCTTGTCCTGCAGCTTTCTCTCTCTGCTCTCCGTCATAGTTTTCCTCTGTACAACATATACACATTGTTTGCAGATTTTACAGACAAATTTAAATGCCAACATGTGATGTGACTGGACCAGTAAAGCTCATTATGAAATTATACGATACATCAACCAGACAGGATTAACTTTGTCCAGATAAATCTGGGATGAGCATGTTCTTTGTGAACATTTGATGAAAAAGTTTCTAAGGCCAAACTCTCCAAACTGCTGACACTGAAGAGTAGCTTCTACCTTTTTCTGAGCCATTGCTGCCCTCTGCAGTCTCTCTTTGGCCTGACTGTATTTCAGCTGTAGCTCAGCGTCTCGTTCCTGTAGCTTGTGTTTCTCCTCTAACCACTCCACTCGATGGTCGTCCAACGCCCTGAAATAGAGCTCTTTAAAATTCAACCCCAGCAAACAGCAAAACAACAAAAAGTTTACAGAAGCTTAACAGGGATATGAAGCCTAATAGGTGAATCAATAATAACTCCTCCAGCGGTACCTCTCTGCCTCATGCTGGCTCTTCTCTGACTGGGATCGGACCGTCTTCAGCTCCTCTCTCACTCGGTCCAGTGTGTCCCTGAGCCTCTGATTGGCTTCCATCAGACCATTTTCAGAGTGGGACAGTGTCCCCAGCTGAACGCTGAGTTCCTGGTTCTGCTGTTGAGCCGAAGAAACAATAACATTTATCATTAAAAGACATAAAACCCTTGTGGCGTGATGGTGAAACTGTGATGGTAAAGAAGACGGAGGTGGTCGATGTCTGCTTACCTGTTTTAGATCTGCCACCTCTGCTTTTTGTCGCTCAAATTCTTCTAGTTGTAAACTTTGATGCTGTAGTTTATTTCTGAAAAACAGAACAAACATACACATGAATTATTTCATCATTTAATTGCTTTTTAAACTGTATCTCCATCCTTAACTATTTAACTAAGGCTGTTCTGACTATAAAAAATAAGGTTTAGTTCATTTAAATATTTCCACAATTGAAGTAAAACATGTATTTGAAAATATCACCCCTTCACTTCTTCTACTTATTACTGAAAATGTCAACAACTCTGTAGACAATGAAAACAACCACTTATACCCAAGCGCAGAAATCATCTACCTCAGGTTCTGCAGTTCCCTGCGGGCCGACTCTTCACCTTGTTGGGCGTAGCGGATACGCTCCTCCCATTCCTCTTTCTGGGCTTGGTCTGTAGCTTCCTGCAGCACCCTCTGCTGTTCCAATGCTGCAACCCGGTTCTCCAACTCTAACCTATTACAAGCGAGAACAGTAGAAAGGTTAAATAGCTTGAACAGAAGGAGTTGAAAGTTTTTGCCCTTTTCCAATAAGAAAAAAAAACTCTTAGAAGACTGTTAACACTTGCCCTGTAATGCCAAATAAATGCTCAATTTAATAAAAAAAAAAAAACATTTTATGAAATGAAAAAAAAAAAAGTCTTTCCTAATCATGAACATTAGCTCATGAAGGTTCTTCCTCACTTGTCCTCGTGTAAAGTTGCTGTTTTGCGGAACTCTTCCTCACGAGCGGCCTGTACTCTCCTCACCGCCTCCCTCTCTTTCTCCACCAGGACTTCCTTGTGACGCTCCATAGCGGCCTTTAGTACCTCTACATCTGTCTGTAAACCTAAAATACACAGGAAACCATTAAAGTGTGACATTGATGGGGAACTACATACTGTGCTCCTCCTCTGCAACAGGACCAGTTTTGCTGAACTGATACAGGACTACAGTCTCATTATATATATATATATATATATATATATATACACAGGGTGGGGAAGCAAAATTTACAATGAACATTTAGTTGTTTTTTCTCAGCACGCACTACGTCAATTGTTTTGAAACCAAACATATATTGATGTCATAATCATACCTAACACTATTATCCATACCTTTTCAGAAACTTTTGCCCATATGAGTAATCAGGAAAACAAACGTCAAAAAGTGTGTGATTTGCTGAATGCACTCGTCACACCAAAGGAGATTTCAAAAATAGTTGGAGTGTCCATAAAGACTGTTTATAATGTAAAGAAGAGAATGACTATGAGCAAAACTATTACGAGAAAGTCTGGAAGACACTATTAAAGAAGAATGGGAGAAGTTGTCACCCGAATATTTGAGGAACACTTGCGCAAGTTTCAGGAAGCGTGTGAAGGCAGTTATTGAGAAAGAAGGAGGACACATAGAATAAAAACATTTTCTATTATGTAAATTTTCTTGTGGCAAATAAATTCTCATGACTTTCAATAAACTAATTGGTCATACACTGTCTTTCAATCTCTGCCTCAAAATATTGTAAATTTTGCTTCCCCACCCTGTATATATACACACACACACACACATTTGAGAATCTGCCTGTGTTTATATGTGACCCCTACCATCAATATGACCCTGCAGCGTGTCTCTCTCCCTCTCCACCTCCCCTTTAGATCGTGCACACTCCAGTTTAGTGCTGGCCAGCTCTAACTTATGCGAATGCTTCAGGCTTTCAATCTGCAACAAATAAAAACAAAAATAAACAATTCAGCCAAGCTTAAAGGAATCCTGATGACCGTATAACTATCCTGTTACAAGCACAGTTTTAAAAAATGCATACATACAAAAATGTATTTATTTTGTAATATGTACTCAAACTGTTACCGTCAGTGGGATATCTCAGAGAAGAATCATCATACCTGACAGTTGAGGGAGCTGACCTGTCTCTCAGCTTTATGTAGTCGTCCGGTGAGCTGGCCATTCTGCTCATGGCTGAGATGAAGCTCACTCTCCATCCGCTCCAGCTGCAGCCGTAATGACTGCCGCTCTGCCTGCCGAGTCAACAGACAATCAGATCCATCAAATGTAGGTCAACTCTCAAAATTAGATCGACCAATCAGAGGGTTACAATTTAACCTCACAAAGCCCAGTGTAAATGTTGGCGTCTTACCTCCAGTGACTTCACTGCAGCTTGAGACTCTGAGAGCTGTCTGATCTGGATGCGCTGGACGTTCTCAGCCTGCTGACCAGAGTTTTCTTTCTGGGCTCGAAGCTCAGCCACTTCTGCCTCCAGGCCCTTCAGCCGCAGGTGGAGCTGGGCTTTCTCCCTCAGCAGAGCCTCCACTCGTTTCTCATCACACAGTGGGTCAGAACCCTGGTACTGGGCCACAATGTCCTCTTTATCCTTCTCCAGGCGAGAGATCTGACAACAAGGAATATTGGATTTTAGGGATCTTGACATCAATGGACTGTTGATGACATTATCATTTGATTTAAACCAGCCATAAAAAACTGACCTCTGCCTCGTAGCGGATCCTTCGCTCCTCCAATGTGTGGGCGTGTTCTTCTCTCTGGTGATCAAACTGGGACTTGAGGAAGGTGAACTCATACCGCAACTTGTTGTATTCAGATCTGTACTTCTCTGCCTCCTTCAAAGAACCACACACATTAGCGACAAATCAGTTAAGAGGAGACAAGGACCAGTCCTTCAAGAGACACCAGACGTCAGGAGAATTTCAAGAGATTTACGAGGAGCAATCAGAGCCAATCTCTGGACCATGATGATGGTGATAAATCAGTTAAGAGAGGTAGAAATAGAGAAAAATTCATTTGGGATAACTGCCACAAAAGTAGCACTGGCTGTTTTTGGGTTAAACTACTAACTTTAACTCAAAGTGGGAATTATAAAAGACATCAGCTTTTTCAGCATTCACCACAAGGTATTCAGTGACTTATTTGTGTACCTTAAAAGCATCTGCCACATAGACATACTTCAAAACACCAGGCTTGTTTAACATTCTGTCCAGTCACACATTTATGTGCCATGTTTGGTTATTTCACATCAGCACTGCTTGACATAACATTTGAAAAATCTCCCAAAAAGCCAGCAAAAACCCATCACAAAGATCTCTTGTCCACTGTAGAATGCAGAATACTCTACAAACTAAAATTACCACAGACAGGCTGACTGACCTCCTCTAGTTTATTGAAGCGTTCTCTGACTGGAGCCTCCATCTCCTGCTGCACCTGAGCTCTGAGCAGCTCCAACCGCTGAGGGGTCATTACCTGCTCAACACACACACACACACACACACACACACACACACACACACACACACACACACACACATTTAACACAATCAAGTTGCATTGCAAAGACTACCACAAAGACAAGCTTACAGGGTGGGGAAGCAAAATTTACAATGAACATTTAGTTGTTTTTTCTCAGCAGGCACTACATCAATTGTTTTGAAACTAAACATATATTGATTTCATAATCATACCTAACTCTGTTATCCATACCTTTTCAGAAACTTTTGCCCATATGAGTAATCAGGAAAGGAAACGTCAAAAAGTGTGTGACTTGCTGAATGCAGTCGTCACACCAAAGGAGATTTCAAAAATAGTTGGAGTGTCCATAAAGACTGTTTATAATGTAAAGAAGAGAATGACTATGAGCAAAACTATTACGAGAAAGTCTGGAAGATACTACTGTATTAAAGAAGAATGGGAGAAGTTGTCACCGGAATATTTGAGGAACACTTGCGCAAGTTTCAGGAAGCGTGTGAAGGCAGTTATTGAGAAAGAAGGAGGATACATAGAATAAAAACATTTTCTATTATGTAAATTTTCTTGTGGCAAATAAATTCTCATGACTTTCAATAAACTAATTGGTCATACACTGTCTTTCAATCCCTGCCTCAAAATATTGTACATTTTGCTTCCCCACCCTGTAAATTAGAAAAATAATCTCCATTAAGTTGAATTTATGAATGACTCTTTTTCCCAGTGAAATATGAATTAATTGCACTTTTGCAGCTCAGTGTACCTGCAAACGCAGATCCTCCAGCTCCCTGGTTTTGTCCAGCAGTTCCCCCCGCAGCTCAGCCAACATCATCTGCAGTTTCTCCTGCTGTGCCTGTCTGTCAAACTGCAAACGCTTTAATTCACCCTGCGTCCTGGTGAGTTCATCCTGCAGGCTACAAGGCAGGTGTTTTAAAACCCAAGTCGATGTAACAGGTTATTGTTTTATTACAAAATGTTACAGAGATCCTGATAGTCAGTCGTGTCTTTTACCTGGCGAGTTCAGCCTTTAGGGTTCGGTAGTTGGTCCTGTGATGTTCACTCTTCATCCTTTCATCTATGAGCATTTTCTGCAGCTCCATCTCTGCTCCGCCTAGACCAGCAGACAAGCCCAGCATCGCTGCAGACTTCCCTATCCCAGGCTCCAGGTCTGGGAGGAGGGATGCAGACTGACCAAGAGCAGAGGAAGTCATCTCTCCTCTGCAGGAAAACCCCAGAAACAGGAGATAAAGCTGGTTTAAAAAAAAAAAAAAAAAAAAAAGCTACTGTCTTGCTATATGTGCCAGAAAAATACACAGAGGGGTTGTCAACAAGCCTTCTACTTTAACAGTAATAGTGTTTGGAAAAAACTGTTAGATGTGTCTAGGTAGTTTGGTGTGGCAGAAATGAGCCCTGGCTTTGTTGTAAGTTAGTTACCATGGTGGCTTTAGGAGGATTCCCCAGCGGCTCAAAAATCACAGCCTCTTAACAGTCCAGACAAGCTTTGAATCAGTCTCAAGTGATTACTGAGCCCCCTCCATGACGGCTGCGTCTGTTGTGGATACTGACATCCAGAGTGACTGACTGCAACTACCAAAGCCCCTCAGACACTCACATCAGCCGCTCAATCAGCCGATTTTCAGACAAATGGTACCCGGGCGGAATAAATTAACACAATAATAGACATCCAAGTAGTACAAGATGGTCTGTATTTAACCAAAACTTCACTGAAAGCTGGGACATGTTTCCATTGGTTTCAAATATCGCGCGGCTCGGATGCTAATTAGCCAAACAATGCGTCCATTATCGGACACTCTATACTTTACTCCTTTTCCTACTAATCTCACTGTAGTGGACATTTAAACGAACCCACTGGAGAAATACAGACTTGAGGTTCGGAAAGTGAATACAGTTTGTCCATGTTTGAAAGCATTCATCTAACTTAGCTTATGAAGTAACGGTAACCCTGCAGCAACAGCACTTCTTAGCTAATGCTAGCTCATTAATATGTAAACATACCGTTACTCACATCTAGTAACGCGTAAATAGTCCTTTATTTCAGTTATATTTATACGTTTGGCTGAATCACTTGACTACTGATACTCACCTATTTGACAGTCTGGATTCCTTCTTGGTCTGTCTTCCCGTCCTTGCTAATTAGCTAACGTAGCAACTACAAACAGTGGGATCATGGGAGATTCTGCCGAAGAGTATTTCTTGCAGTAGAGATAGCTCACACTAAACGCAAATTAGGAATCAATAGAACTCCAGAAAGTCTTTATCCCCCTCTACTGCTGACACGGAAAACATGTTCTCATAGGAAACTTCAAATATATTTAAAGCATTAAAGAAATGAAAGACTTACGATTTAGCAATAAAATGAAAAGTTGCCTTTTTTTTATACATTTAATGTCACAAACTACAGTTGTGTTCTTATCTGTTTGTGTTAGGGCTGTAAATAATGTAGGATATGATGGATGGATGAACACTTCTTTTACTGAACATATATAGTGGTGATAATGGCCTCATGCATTACACTCATAAAAATGGACTGGTGACAATACTACTAATAAAAGGAACACTACATCATAAAGGAATAAATGCAGAGTTGTTACAAATTTAGTTAACATATGGTGGTGGACAGTGCCAAATAATCAAAATCTTAAACAAACCTGGATTAACGGATACAACATTAGAACAATGCCAACACTACAGTGGATACATTTTTGATATCACACATGTGACTGTAAAACCGGTCCACCCTAAAACCATTTCATCTTAGTTTCATTCCATACTGTGACATATAAAGCATCAGTGACTGGTGACGTTAACACGAAGGCACCGCCAACATTTTCAGTCTCACATTATACATGTATACACAAATCATTTGTTTACTAAAATAACATAGTGGTCAAACCTATGAAAAGCTATGTACAAGTGTATAATTAAATACATAAAAAAATAAATTAACCAAACTATCTCAGAAATATACAACTTTTGAGTGGCGTCCTCTGCCAGCTTCCTGAGTAGAGTTTCTCTAAAACACAATGCCAATGCCATTTTCAGCTGGAGCTGCAAAAAAAAAAGACAAAATTAAAATATTTTTTTAAAAATATGGTTGGAGTTGTCAAAGAATATAAAGAACAAAACAGGTCTTGTCACCTGTCAGCAGCATCTTGGTCAGCTTCAGCACTGCTGTCTGCGTTGGATGTGGATGATCGTAGTTTAGTGGGATCTAAAAGCACAAAGAAGGTGTCAGAAAAATACAGGTTGAAGGGAAAAAATTACATCGCACTCAAAACATTCCAAGTGTTCAGTCACTTTCTGCACCTTGAATCCAGCGGATCTGCGTTGCTGGGCCGTAGCCCTGTTCATTTTTGGCTGCGATGCGGAAGACGACAGCTGGCCTGTTGGAGGCGGAGCAGTCAATGTGGGCGTTGTCCAGGTGGGAGGAGCTGACAGAGCAGGACATCTTGGTGCCGCGGTAGATCCGGATGAAGGCCATCTGACCCGGACGCTCAGAGCTGGTGGAGCGGCTCTTCCTCACTGCCATGTACATGGAATACTCCAGGATCCGACCTGACGTAGATGACGGCGCCTCCCAGGTAATGTGGACCGAATCATTGGCCTGTGTAGAGAAATAAGAGAGTAGATGAAACCAGACAAAGTACATTAACTGAATTGTTAACTCAAGTTGAAGAAACAATGTGCCAAAAGTCTACAAAGTGACTTTCTATTAAACTCCCTGACATTTCATTTTATTTTGCTCATCACCAAATGCACGGTATGGCGCACGAACATTATGTCATAACAGAAAAAATAATATGCATTCAATAATAACAAATTCATTGAAAAAGAGGTAAAGCCCTTTTAAAAAAGGCACCTAAAATCTCAAATTCCCAAGATGAAATTTCCACTTTCTGCAATAGTTCACCTTGGTGATTTTGACAGCAGAGGGTGCTCCAGGGAAGCCAGGTTGGCAGGTCTTAAACTCACTAACTGGGCTGTAATCTCCTTGGCCAAAACAGTTGATGCCTGCAACTCTGAACCTGTAGGTTTGACCTGGAGTCAGCTCCCGCTTCTCTCTGTCCTGGTAGTCCTGTGGTCCGGGCAGTTTCCTCTGGGGAAGGGGCAGATGGGAAAAGAAAGAAAATACAGGTGAGAGTGTTAATGATGCATTAGAAGAATTGTACTAAAGTGAAAATTCAGTTTCTCCGAGTGCAGTCATCACTGCTCAACCTTTACCTCTTTAGTGTTGGTGGGCCGGATGCTGATCGCTGCAGTCGCCTGATCATTGTCAGCAGGTAGATAGTAGTGGCTGACCTCAGAGAAGAGCGTTCTGAACACACCCACATCAAACCACACTGCTTCATCTGGATTCTGTAGGACCTGAACGTGAGAGTTCCCAACCTTTAACAGGAGCAAAGCAAATCAAACAGCTGGTAATTATAGCTGACAAGTACAACTTACCTGCTGTGTCTTGTCACCTGTGACAGATTCTGGAAGAAGAAGATCTGCATTAATCTCAACTTCTGAAACTGAACCTGCTGAGGTTGTATTTACTACTGAGGCCTGAGCTTCTGTTTGATTACCTGTCGAGCTGCTGACTTTTGCGGATGAGGTCTCCTGTCCACCAACTACAAATGACAGACAGAAGGAGGTTACAAAAGGCCAGCTCAAACTGCGTTGCTGCTAATTTTATCACCCGTTACAATGAAATGCGTATTATCTTACAAAAAAAAACAAAAAAAAGGACTTACTGTGGTGTTTCTGTGCGTCTCTGCCTCCATCTACATAGGCATCCACTGAACCAGTCAATACTTTGACTGAATTTTCCTGCTGTGCTGAAGCATCCTGATTTTTAAGGGAAAACTTACAGTTAATTTAAGGCACAAACTCTACAGATGCCACTTTAGCTCTGAGAAACTATGAGAGGTTCACCCTTTCTTATGATATCATTACATAGACAAAAGATTAATGAGACAAAGGAGAAAATAAGGATGGGTGATGTGCATTTTTAAAAGAATCATAGTGCTATTATTTTTGACAGATATTCTAACTGTAATATGAGGTATAATTACAGTGGGAATGTTAAAAGGTAAAGCTCTGTCATAAAACAGATTGAAACATGAAAATGACCTTATTTTTGCTCTGGTCTGTACCAAACAAGCAATATGAATATATTTATAGAATGAGGCTTCATAATATTTGGATTAATTGATAAACAAATAAAAACATTTTTATAAGCCAATTGTGATATCCCAGATAACCTCAGAGCTGATATACTGGTCCATACATTTTCAGTGTCTACTTATGTACATTTTAGCTCAGATGTATATTAGGAAGTCACATCTACCTTCACTGATGTGTTCTCTTCTTTCTTAGGGATATCTTCACTTTTAGCATGAACTTTGATACCTGAGGGGAAAAAGTATGTCTGTGTCAAAAATGCCTTCACCCTTATAAACATGATCTGGATCCTGATTTCATAAAGCATTTTAAAAAGTGATGAGCTGTCCTTAGTGGTAGCATTTTTATCCTTACCTTCCTGTCCGTCTGTTTCAGTCCGATCCACTTGTTTTGCATGTGACTGGTTGGATCCATTACTGTGAGGACTCACTGGCTGAATCTGAAGGATGTAGTAGTCTGCTGCAGCCAGGGGACGCCATGCTACGTGGAGCATGCTGACATTGGACTTGATAAGTAACACTTGCTCCGGGGTGGTAGGTCGCTCTGAGGAACAGTGTGCAAGACGGTATAACTAGTAAAACACTACTGCTGTTTAAGTTAAGCCTGTGCTGTCAGTTCTTACCTGTCTCCAGATACCAGAGATCCTTGCAGCAAACCTGATAGTTCCAGCTCTTACGGTATCCATCACGGCCACTCCAAATGTAAAGCCGAGATCCAACAGCAGCAGCGCAGTGACCCGCCCGGGCTCTGGGTTTGCAGGCGTATGGATCATCACTAGGAGGGCCTTGGCTCTGCAGCTGAGACTCGATATCATCCTGCTGCTCTGGACCCAGGTTCTGCCAGTTCATAGTGTCTAGAAAAAAAAGGAAAGCAAGGATGAGGTGAATATTTGTGGCTACAATTGACAAGAATGAGAAATAAACCCGTACTGCAATCAAAAGGGGCAAAACATTTAGTCATTTCTCCCTTTGCTAATACTGAAATATTTAGACTGAGGAGTAATTACCTAGGTTGAGAAGACTTAAGGAGTTAGTGCAGATCCATTCTGTTCCTATAAAATTTGCCTTTTCTGACTCTGGAACAGGAATCCAGCCTCCGAACACATACATCCTGCAGAGAGAGTGACCACAGTGGGGTCTGTTAAGACTAATCAAGTCATTTGCTACAAACGACATGGTCATAAAACAGAAATATGATGTAAATGATAGAGGATGTTTTACTGGTTTCCAATGACATTGGCAGAGTGAAGACTTCTGGGAAGTGGTCTGCATCCCCTGGTTTCAGGCATTGACCACACCATTGTGTCTGAGGGAGAGAGAAGGATAGTAACAGTGTAAAAATCAAATCAGCACAGTTTATGACAATCCTGTATGACACAGTTATTTCAGTCAGGGTAACTGCAACCACTGGGAATCAATTTTAAAAGCTTTTGAACCTTTAAATGTAAAGAAAAATCTTACCAAGGTCAAGTTGCCAGAGGTCATCTAACCGACATCCTTCCATCCCACCGAAGATGTAGAGCTTCGGAGACCCCAGACCAGTGTAGGCAACTGCTGTGTGGGACTCTCGTGCTGATGGACCACCACCCTTTGTCTCTGGGATACTCCAACATCTCGCCCCTGATACCGACTGCAGCTCCAGCTCAAAGAAATCATCCAAGTACCTGAGATAGTAAAATCATGAGCTTATTTTCAGGTTAAATTTATTTACACTGGAAAACAAAAACACATATTTCAGGTTGTATGCTGCACTCTACCGTGGTACATTGCCATTGGGGTCCTCACTATCATTGGCCAGCCCTCCAAACAGGTAACACTTGTTTCCCACAAGAGTGAAGCTGTGTCCGATCCGAGGGCATGGAGGTGAGCCAGTTCTGGGAGCTCTGGGCTTCAGCTTCTTCCACAGCCAGCGACTAGCCTGAAATACAAAAGAGGATCACAAACCTAACTCAAAAATGGTGATCACAAGTTCACAACATAAATCATGGTAGCTCACCACTACATTAAACATTACCTGGAGTTCATAGAGGCTACCGCTGTATTTGCCAAACTCCACCATGCCACCAAAGACAAGTATCCGAGTCCCTTCGCAGACAAAGCCATGAGCAGCACAGCCAGGAGGGATGTCACCCCTCACCGCAGGCAGAAACCACTGCTTTGAGACTGGAAGAATATACATATGCATAAAAACATCTAGTTCAACATGTAACAATCCCCTAAATACAACATCTAAAGTAAAGTTTAAGCAGAACATGACACCTCCTCGCTGAAAAGGAACATACATTATGCATAAATATTATTCTATACGCTGTCATGTGATAGGTGTGTGTTAATTGCTTCTTGGTGGAAAACATTAATGAGAAATTTTTTAAAACTACAACCACTCTCAATTTCTGCGTTTCTGGGACTCTAATGATGACAGCCAAACACTGTTAAGTTTGGCTGGCGTTAAAAAATAAATAAATAAACACTGATGACCCTCTCAGTTGTTAGCAGTCCCTCTGTTTGCATGTATGATAACTACAAGACTAAGCTATTCAGTTGAAGTTATGTTAACGACCTGAAGTTTGTTAGATTAGGACATCGAAGCAATATAACTACAGCCAGAATAAGCGGTGTTTGTTCAATTCAAACATCTCTATTAGCATAACAACTGTGTGCAATAAGCATATTATCTTAAGTGTCTTCGGTGCTCTGAAGGCTAAAAACATTAGCCGCTAACCCTCGTTAGCCGCCTGGTGCCGTTAGCTCACCAGTGTTGTAAACATGTAGGTCTTCTGCGATCCCCTCGTTTCCGCCACCAAACACGACAATCAGCTCCCGAATTGCTGCTGCTCGGTGTCCGTGTCTAGACCGCGGTACCACTCCAGTAACGGAATGAACTTTCCTCCACAGCGGTTCCTCTGCACCGGCGGTCATTTTTCCGTCGGGGAGCCAGGAGTTTGGCGCTGTTGACGCTTCAAAGATGTGGGAGGAGCCAAGTGCAGAGACAGACTAGAGGAAAGAGGACTCACTCCGCGTCATTTTCTGATCAGAAAAAGTAACATCTTTAGTGTAGAAATGCCAAGTTTAGTTTGTGTTGAGAAAGAGGACTGAAAGTTAAACAAACGGACGGCAGGTTTGTTCTTTTTACTGAAGAGGATTAGGGCCACTCGAAAAAAATGGAATTCTGTGACGCTCCGCTCTGATTGGCTGGCGTTCTGTGACACTGCGCTCTCATTGGCTGGTGTTCTGTGACGCTGCGCTCTCATTGGCTGATGTTTCGTGACGCTGCGCTCTCATTGGCTGGCGTTCTGTGACGCTGCATTCTTATTCGCTGGCGTTCCGTGACGCTGCGCTCTCATTGGCTGATGTTCTGTGACGCTCTGCTCTGATTGGCTGGCGTTGTGTGACGCTCCAGTCTCATTGGCTGACGTTGTGTGACGCTCCGCTCTGATTGGCTGGCGTTCCGTGACGCTGCGCTCTCATTGGCTGATGTTCTATGACACTGCGCTCTCATTGGCTGGCGTTCTGTGACGCTGCGCTCTCATTGGCTGATGTTTCGTGACGCTGCGCTCTCATTGGCTGGCGTTCCGTGACGCTGCACTCTCATTGGCTGGCGTTGTGTGACGCTCCAGTCTCATTGGCTGACGTTGTGTGACGCTCCGCTCTGATTGGCTGGCGTTCCGTGACGCTGCGCTCTCATTGGCTGATGTTCTATGACACTGCGCTCTCATTGGCTGGCGTTCTGTGACGCTGCGCTCTCATTGGCTGATGTTTCGTGACGCTCTGCTCTGATTGGCTGGCGTTCCGTGACGCTGCGCTCTCATTGGCTGATGTTCTGTGACGTTGCGCTCTGATTAGCTGGCGTTCCGTGACACTGCGCTCTCATTGGCTGATGTTCTGTGACGCTGCGCTCTCATTGGCTGACGTTCTGTGACGCTGCGCTCTCATTGGTTGATGTTCTGTGACGCTGCATTCTTATTCGCTGGTGTTCCGTGACGCTGCGCTCTCATTGGCTGATGTTCTGTGACGCTCTGCTCTGATTGGCTGGCGTTGTGTGACGCTCCAGTCTCATTGGCTGACGTTGTGTGACGCTCCGCTCTGATTGGCTGGCGTTCCGTGACGCTGCGCTCTCATTGGCTGATGTTCTATGACACTGCGCTCTCATTGGCTGGCGTTCTGTGACGCTGCGCTCTCATTGGCTGATGTTTCGTGACGCTGCGCTCTCATTGGCTGGCGTTCCGTGACGCTGCACTCTCATTGGCTGGCGTTGTGTGACGCTCCAGTCTCATTGGCTGACGTTGTGTGACGCTCCGCTCTGATTGGCTGGCGTTCCGTGACGCTGCGCTCTCATTGGCTGATGTTCTATGACACTGCGCTCTCATTGGCTGGCGTTCTGTGACGCTGCGCTCTCATTGGCTGATGTTTCGTGACGCTCTGCTCTGATTGGCTGGCGTTCCGTGACGCTGCGCTCTCATTGGCTGATGTTCTGTGACGTTGCGCTCTGATTGGCTGGCGTTCCGTGACACTGCGCTCTCATTGGCTGATGTTCTGTGACGCTGCGCTCTCATTGGCTGACGTTCTGTGACGCTGCGCTCTCATTGGTTGATGTTCTGTGACGCTGCATTCTTATTCGCTGGCGTTCCGTGACGCTGCGCTCTCATTGGCTGATGTTCTGTGACGCTCTGCTCTGATTGGCTGGCGTTGTGTGATGCTCCAGTCTCATTGGCTGACGTTGTGTGACGCTCCGCTCTGATTGGCTGGCGTTCCGTGATGCTGCGCTCTCATTGGCTGATGTTCTGTGACACTGCGCTCTCATTGGCTGGCGTTCTGTGATGCTGCGCTCTCATTGGCTGACGTTTCGTGACGCTGCACTCTCATTGGCTGATGTTCTGTGACGCTGCGCTCTCATTGGCTGGTGTTCTGTGACGCTCCGCTCTGATTGGCTGGCGTTCCGTGACGCTGCGCTCTCATTGGCTGATGTTCTGTGACGCTGCGCTCTCATTGGCTGGCGTTCTGTGATGCTGCGTTCTTATTTGCTGGCGTTCCGTGACGCTGCGCTCTTATTGGCTGATGTTCTGTGACGCTGCACTCTGATTGGCTGGCGTTCCGTGACGCTGCGCTCTCATTGGCTGATGTTCTGTGACGCTGCGCTCTCATTGGCTGACGTTCTGTGACACTGTGCTCTGATTGGCTGATGTTCTGTGATGCTGCGCTCTCATTGGCTGACGTTCTGTGATGCTCTGCTCTGATTGGCTGGCGTTCCGTGACGCTGCGCTCTCATTGGCTGATGTTCTGTGACGGTGCGCTCTCATTGGCTGACGTTTCGTGACGGTGCGCTCTCATTGGCTGGCGTTGTGTGACGCTCCGCTCTCATTGGCTGACATTCTGTGACGCTGCACTCTCATTGGCTGATGTTCTGTGACGCTGCGCTCTCATTGGCTGACGTTCTGTGATGCTCTGCTCTGATTGGCTGGCGTTCCGTGACGCTGCGCTCTCATTGGCTGATGTTCTGTGACGCTGCGCTCTCATTGGCTGACGTTTCGTGACGGTGCGCTCTCATTGGCTGGCGTTGTGTGACGCTCCGCTCTCATTGGCTGACATTCTGTGATGCTCCACTCTCATTGGCTGATGTTCTGTGACACTTCGCTCTGATTGGCTGGCGTTCTGTGACGCTGCACTCTCATTGGCTGACGTTCTGTGACACTGTGCTCTCATTGGCTGATGTTGTGTGACACTCTGCTCTCATTGGCTGACATTCTGAGATGCTCCACTCTCATTGGCTGACGTTCTGTGACACTTCACTCTGATTGGCTGGCGTTCTGTGACGCTGCACTCTCATTGGCTGACGTTCTGTGACACTCCGCTCTGATTGGCTGGCATTCTGTGATGCTACGCTCTCATTGGCTGGTGTTCTGTGACGCTCCGCTCTCATTGGCTGCTCAAAACAAATAAGTGAATGAATGCAAAAAAGCCTGTTTTATTTAAAATCATGACTTCCTGGTGCCTTTTAAGGCTAAAAACTCAAAAAAGACTGTTCTAGGTAATTTGCAAATGCCCATGTTCCTGTGACTTTAATAAAAGAAGCCTGAAATCATTGAAACTTTCACTGCAATTTTTTGGAAAAGCTGGCACAAAATCAGGCATTTTAGGCCGCAACAATAAAAAAAAAAAAATCCTGCGAAATCCTGGAGGGACTGTATTATTATTATTATTATTATTATTATTATTATTATTATTATTATGAGAAAACAGCCAGAATTCTGAGAATAAAGTCAGAATTTTGAGGAAAAAAGTCAGAATTCTGAGATTAAAGTCACAATTCTGAGTTTTTTCCTCAGAATTCTGAAAAAAAGAAAAAAAGGCATTCAGGCAGAATGTCACTTTTGCTTTGTGGCATACAGGAGGAATACAGCAGCCTGACATAATGACAGATTTAGGTGACTTTTTACACATTCTAGGGCAAGGGTGTCAAACTCATTTTCTTTCAGGGGCCACATTCAGCCCAATTTAATCTGAAGTGGGCCGGACCA